>NC_137056.1:12601722-12604222 GCF_032717465.1 Coenobita brevimanus | reverse complement strand
GTTTTTTTTACTCTAGTACCTGGCAACGCGTCCAGGTGTGTGTGTGTGTGTGTGTGTGTGTGTGTGTGTGTGTGTGTGTGTGTGTGTGTGTGTGTGTGTGTGTGTGTGTGTGTGTGTGTGTGTGTCTGTGTGTTCGTATATGTATTTGTAGGGGTGGTATATGGTATGTGTGGTTTAACTTAATATATGTAAAACTGTACGGTATGTATGTCTGACTATACGTATGTATGTATGTAAGCGCGTGTGTGTACAGGTGTTCTGTTTGTGGAGTTCCTGCTTTGTGTTGTGTTTCTAGGTAATTTTTTGTGAGTAGGTGTGTGCATGTAAGCGTGTAGGTGGTAACAATGGGAATACCTACATGTGTACGTGTGTTAATGAGCTTGTAATTGAGTTGGTGTGAGGTTCATGTCCTCAACTAAGCTGTGTTTTATGCACGTGTTTTTTACCCAGGTATGTATTATGTATATATGTATGCGTGTGTGTACCTTGTGTATGTATGTATGTATGTATGTACGGTATGTATGTATGTATGTATACATGGATACATATCATTATTTTATATTCTGATATGTATGCGTGTATGTACTGTTTGTATGCAGTAAAATATATGCAGCACTGGTATGTATATATAAATGTACTATATGGGTGTGTGTATGTATGTACTGATATGTATGGGCCGCGTATTTATCTTATGCATATCCGACCTAGGACACAGGCAGTATAGTCCCTTGCCAGAGGCCCAGCAATCTAATCCCGTGCCGTCTATACTGAGGCATGCCGTGGCTCCAGCACTCATAGCGGGGGTCACGCCATTAGCGGGGGTTCAGTTGTGTACCGTGGCGGCCGGCATGCACACCTGACGGGCGGGGGGGGAAGATATGGTGTAGGGGGCCCTGGGGAAGAGTACTTAATCCCTTTAGTACGATGACGGTATAGTTTGTTATTCTTGTCATCCCCAGAATATTTATGCTTTTCTGTCTCGAGGGTTTAAATACAACTTTCTTTTAACCCATCAGCACGCCAGCTCCTTCGTAAGATGAATATAATCATGTGGAGATAGGAAGACAGACAAACACATGACGTCATCGTATTGGCGGGGATTAGACTGCTATAAGGAAATTCCGAATCTCAGCCTGTACCCTGAGCCAGCCAGGGATCAGTCTGGCAAATGTATGATCAGCAGTCCATTCCTCTGCCACTTGCCCACTACCCTGTAACCCTACGTATGTATGTATGTGTGTGTGTATGTAGGTATGTATGTATGTATGTGTGTATATTTATGTATGTATGTTATTATTCGATTTATTATTCGATTTTTTAATTACTTTACCTCGATGACTTTTTTTTTTTTTTTTTTTTTTTTTTTTTTTGATGCTGCATGACGATTTTCCCCAGCTGCGGATAGATTTTTTCCTTTGACGGAGATAAATACAGCCATCACTAACCCTCTCACTAATAATATCTCCCTAAGCTGAATAAAATCGTCTGGTGGCAGATAGAATAAGAGAAAATGGTCATCGTGCTGAAAGGGTTAATGCGCCTGACTGTGGACATAGACAAAGAAGCCCTTTCCCGATGTCCAGCAGCCCCTCCACCCACCAATACACAGATCCTTACACCCCCAGCCTCGCATGTCACCACTTCGACACTAATACACACCGTCCGCACAGTCATATGCTAGAGGTGCCGATATCTCATTGAGGCCTGGCATGGTGGTATTGGCTGGGAGAGAGAGAGAGAGAGAGAGGGGGGGCGGGGAAGAAAGAGTGAGACAGGAAGAGACAGACAGACAGGGAGAGAGAAAACCAGACAGCAGCAAAAAGAGTGAATACTAAATAACTGAGAGTGGTGCAGGTGGCGGGAAAGAGAGAAAGAATAAAATAAAATAGAGGAGGATTGCAAAAAGAAGAGAGGTTAATAAATGATAATACGAAGAGGAAAATAGGCAAAAGAGATAAAAATAGGAGGAGGGAGAGAGAAATGGGGGAAATAATAGGAGTTAATGGGAGAGAATGGGAAGAGAGGACAGGGTAATGGGTGGGACAGTTTATTGATCTCTCTCACGGTGCTGGAGAGAGAGAGAGAGAGAGAGAGAGAGAGAGAGAGGGAGAGAGAGACGAGCAACGATTGTGATGAAAGATTTACTCACTCGGATTAGAGAGAGAGAAGGAGGGAGGTTGGGGAGGGAAACAGGGGAGGAGTGAGAGCGGAAAGCAGGGAGAGAGGACGGGAGTGAAGGAAGGAGAGGGAGTGAGAGAGAAAGACGGAGGGAGAGAGGGTGGGAGTGTGGAGGAAGGCAGGCAGAGTAGAGAGGGAGGGTGAAAGAGGAGGGAAGAAGGTGGTGGGGAGAGAGAAAAAGGAAGAGAGTGTGGGAGGGAGGAGGAAGGAGGGGAGAGTAGAAAGGGAGGGTGAAAAGGGAGGGAAGGGTGGGGGAGAGAGAGGGAGGGAGGAGAGGTAGACCGACTGGGGGAGAAGGAGGGGGAGAGGAAATCTGAGAAGG
>NC_137056.1:12594222-12596722 GCF_032717465.1 Coenobita brevimanus | reverse complement strand
GTAAGAGGAAAAGTAATAGTATGTCATCGTCTTGAAGTGGTTAAGGAGTAGTATTGGCCGTTTCTCACCACTTCACTGCGACGGTTCTCTAACAAGCTTAACAAAATCGTCTGGCAGTAACAAAATAAAAAGAAAGGAAAATAAGCAAAAAACCACGTCCTCGGGGTGAAGGGGTTAACAGGAAGACTTGCTATCTAATTACGAAAGTTTAACAATAGGCAAGAGAGAGAGAGAGAGAGAGAGAGAGAGAGAGAGAATGCGTACGTGTTGGATGATTATGTATATGAGAAAACGCGTAGGGGAACATATGTGGACTTGCGTATGTGCGCACACACACACACACACACACACACATATATATATATATATATATATATATATATATATATATATATATATATATATGTATATATATATATATATATATATATATATATATATATATATATATATATATATATATATATATATATATATATATATATATAAATATTCAGCCTTCTGACGATTTACTTCACTAGACGTGTTTCATAGTGAAAGGTTGGCAACAGTCTACATTAACCCCTTCATTGCAATCACCACATTCGAGGGCAGTGTTGCTCTTTCCACATGGTTTAAGTCAGCCTGGGGACTGTCCTATGGCGGACAGGTCTCCATCAGCCAGTCTGTGTGAGGGCGTCAGTGTAATCTTATTCTTCCTTCGTCCACGTGACTTTATTCGGCTTTCATGAGTCCTTTTGATGTCCACGAGTAAAAAAAAAAGAAAAAAAAATCCTTTAAGGTCCATAATCTGAGTGGCTTTGGGTACTTCCTATCATATTTTCCTGAGCGATTTATTCTACACATTACACCTCAGTATCAGCTTTTATATTATAGATACAGATTGTGTCGAGAGTAGAGACGTAGATAGCATACGAAACAGTGTTAAGAGGAAATAAATAAAATAAGTCTCTGAGGGAGAGGTGCCACGAAGCCTCCTACGGCACTCAGCATATGGGCTTAACCTCTTCAGTACGATGACATTTACTCTTACGACATCCTAGCGACTTTATTACGATTGGGGGAGACCTCGTACTAAAGGGGTTACCGTACCAAATTGTAGAAGTAAGTTTGGGGAAGAAAGAATTAGATTTTGAATACTGTAGGATTTATTTTTTTTTTTTACTTTATTTTTTTTGTGTGGAGTTTGTTGGTTTCGTCCTTTCTCCTTTCTTTTTACGTTTATTCATTCATTCAGTCGTTCGTTTTTCATCCAGTTTGTCACTCATTCATTTCCATATTGCTTTTGGTCTGGGTCTTTTTTTTTTATTCATTCCTCCTTTCGTTCATTTTTCATCCATTCCGTCACTCATACTGTTCCATATTCCTCTTTTTTTTTTTTTTACAGTGATTCCCTCGTCCATCCTCCTATCCATTCCTTCATAGTCGTATATTTACTGTATAATGATCTCCACACTTTGATAGAGACCATACTGGATTTGCTCAGCTTCTGTCTGTCTTCTTCCTCTTCTTCTTTATTCTTCCTTCCAAACGCATTTCAGCTTGGTGTCATTCATTTATTTATTCAGCTGTTCACACTAAGATTCGTACAGTTGTTTCTTCTGCAAATACCCCCTAACAACTTTGTCATTTTTTTATTTAGTTAGGGTTTTTGAAGGGTTTTCTGAGGTCACGCAGCAAACCGTACAAGCACACATACCGTATTAAGTGAAATATGGCCTCGTGAAATCCGTAGAGTTCAACGACCTTTGCGAAGAGGGATGAGGACAATCTCCTCTTTGATGCCAGAGATTTTGTGTGTGTGTGTGTGTGTGTGTGTGTGTGTGTGTGTGTGTGTGTGTGTGTGTGTGTGTGTGGACCGTCCTGCGTTTCGTTGTGAGTCTTGGTAGTCTTCAGTTTATATATATATTAATTCGTTTACTCACTCGCACATCCATTCATCCATCCATTCGTCTATTCTTTCACCTGGACATCCACTTGTACAGTCAGACAAAAAAGTATCGATGCACACTTGACGCGAAGCAATTTGAGACACCGGACGATATCTTCCGGAAACTGAATGACAATTTTTCCCCAAGCTGATAAATTTCCTATCTTGGGGATGCTATATATGGTTTGTTTGTGACATTTCTTAGTCCGTATTATTATTATATCTGTATTAAATTGATTATAGGTAAATCTTGAGAATTCATGAGCTATATAGATAATTTCGGATAGCCTATCATCGTACCCTACCTGCGCGATTGGGTACTTTTTTGGCAGACCGTACATACATACATACATACATACACACATACATACATATACATATACAGTACATACATGCATACATACATACATACATACATTACACATACATACATACATACATACTGGTACATACGTACATCGCTTTTGTATTTTTTGCTTTGACCTGACTCTCCAGTTTCATTTTTTGTTCTTCCCTAATTTTCTTACTCCTTCCTTCCTCTCCTCTCCTTCCGTACTCCTTCTCTCTTCT
>NC_137056.1:12586722-12589222 GCF_032717465.1 Coenobita brevimanus | reverse complement strand
GGAAAGAGAGAGCTAGAGTATTAGGGGGAGGAGAGAGAGGGAAAGAGAGGGCTGGACTTGAAGGGGGGGGAGGGGAAGAGGAGAGAGAGTGCTAAACTAGGAGTGAGAAGAGGAGATAGAGAGAGGGAGGCAGGGAGGGAGTGAAGGTAGGCAGGGGCGTCAGAAGCGACAGAGAGAGAGAGAGAGAGAGGTGGTGCAGACAGTTAGGCTAGAGGAGAGATAGGGAGGGAGGCAGAGAGGGTGTAAGGGAGGAGAGGGAGGGAGACGGGGAGGGAGTCAGGCAGAGAGAATTTAAGGGAGGCACAAGTCAACTGTAGAGGAGGAGGGAGGGAGGGAGGAGGAGAGAGAGGAAGGCAGATGGTAGAGGGAGGCAGGCATGATTGAAGGAAGGGAGGGAAGGAGGGATCAGGGTGAGAAGCAAAGGGGGAGGAAGGGAGGGGAGAGAGACAGGAGGGAGGAAGTGAGGCAAGAGGGAGAGGTAGGCAGAGAAGGGAGTAAGGGAGGAAAGAAGGGACGAGGGTAAGGGAGGAAGACAGGGAGAGTGAAGGGATGGAAACGTATACTGGAGAGAGAGAGAGAGAGAGACTAATGGAGGGAGGGAAAGGGAGAAAAAGAGGGAGGAGAGAAGGAAGAGGGTGGGAGGAAGGGAGAAAGACAAGGGAGGATTGAAGTAAGGGATAAAGTAAATGGAGAGAGAGAGAGGGAGGCGGGAGGAGAGAGAGAGACATACGAGAGATTGGGAGGGTGAGGCAAGCAGGCAGGCAGACAGGCGAAGAGGCAGGCAGGCAGGCAGACACTGAGAGCAGACTGTAAGTGGGCAGGCTGTCAATGAGGTAGGAAGGCACGCAGGAGGCAGTGAAGGAGGAAGTAGTCACTGAAGGAGGCAGGCCGACAATGAGGGAGGCAAGCAGGCAGTGTTGACGGCAGGCAGTGAGGGAGGCAGGCAGGTAGTGACGGAGGCAGGCAGGCAGGCAGTGGGGAAGCAGGTAGGGACTGAAGGAGGCAGGCAGACAGTGAGGGAAGCAGGCAGAGAAGGAGGCAGGTAGACAGTGAAAGAGGTAGGCAAGCAGTGATTGAATCAGGTAGGCCTTGAGGATGGCAGGCATGCAGCGAAGGAGACAGAAAGGCAGCGAGAGTGGTAGACAGGCAGTGATGGAGACAGGTAAGCAGTAAGTGTGCCAGGCAGGTAGTGAAGAAGCAAGGCTGGCAGTGAGGGAAGCAAGCAGGCAGGCAGCGAGAGAGGTTGGCAGGAAGTCAGTGAGGGAGTAAGGCAGTGAGGCAGATAGGATGTGAGAGAGGCAGGCAGTGAGGGATGAAGACAGGTTGTGAGACAGTCATGCAGTGATGGAGGCAAATAGGCGGGCAATGAGGAAAGGCAAGCAATGAGGCAGGCAGTGAGACAGGCAGGCAGGCAGGCAGATAGTGAGGGATTCAGGTAGGCAGGCAGTGGGATAAGCAGACACTGAGGGAGGCAGGCAGCGAGGGGGACAGGCAGACAGACGCGAGGGAGGCAGGCAGGCAGCGAGGGAGGAGGGAGGCAGGGGTCAATAGTATTAACAGTATTACCAGACCTGCCTCAATTCTCCAGTAGGTCTCTCTCTCTCTCTCTCTCTCTCTGCGCTTTTTTCTGTCTATCTTTCTGTCTCTATCTGTTTATATATCTATCTTTATCTGTCTATATCTATCTGTCTGTCTATCTCGATCTTTTCCCGTTTTGTATGGAATAAAGTTTGAAAAGTAATGGACAACAGAATAAAGGAGACGAAGAAAAGGAAGATAGTAAAGACGGATGAGGGAATATATGACTAAAGGAAGATGAAAGAATAGTAAAGATAAGGAAAAGGGAAGAAGAGGAGAGTTGTATAAGAAGGAATGAGAGAAGTAAAAATAAAGGAATGTAGCTCGGAGGGAAGAAGTAAAGAAGGATAGATAAAACGAAGGAAGAGGAGTTGATAGGAGGAAGGGATGGAAGGGAGGAGGAAGAAGGGAATGAAGGAAGGGTGAGAGGTAGGTAGAAAGGAAAGAGGTATTCAAAGGAAAGGAAGGAAAAAATAATATGTAGGAAGAGGTAAATGAAGGAAGGGGGGAAGAAGAAATGTAGGAGTAAAGGAACGAAGGAAGATACGAAGGGAGAAAAGAAAGTAGGAAGGAAATGAAGAAGGGAGGAAGGAAGGCGGGTTAAAGGGGAGGAGAGAAGGAAGTAGGGGAGGTTGGTGGGAGGAAAAATGACAAGCAGGAGGAATGAAGGAAAAAGAGAGAGATAGGGAGGGAAAGAAGGAACGAGGAAAAAGAGAAATACGAGGATGGAAGGAAGAAAGATAGGAAGACAGACAGGAAAACAGAAAGAAAAAAAGATAAGTGTGTAACAGAGGACTCACTAAAGAGAGAGAGAGAGAGAGAGAGGAAAATTATGCATGTAAAGAGAGAAGTTGCCACAAACTGCCACTCACCTGCCGTCACACACACACACACACACACACACACACACACACACACACAC
>NC_137056.1:12574222-12584222 GCF_032717465.1 Coenobita brevimanus | reverse complement strand
GAGTGTGTGTGAGTGATGTATGATGTGTGTGTGTGTGTGTGTGTGTGTGTGTATTTGAATGATGTATGAGTGTGTGTGAGTGATGTATGTGTGTGTGCGTGCATGTGTGTGTTTGAATGATGTGTGTGTGTGTGTGTGTGTGTGTGTGGGTGGGTGTAGGTGTGTGTGTGTGTGTGTGTGTGTTTTGATTTTCACACCACAGTGCATTTTTTTCAAGACTGTCAGCGAAAGGTAGAGTTATAGATTGGCAGAGAAGTAAAAGGAAAAAGATAAATATAGGTAGATAGTTAAACAGTCCGGTCATAACTTCAAGATAGATGGGTAAATTAAATCACTGATAGATAAAGAGATAGATAATGGGTCTATTTTTAAGGTAGATAAGTAAATATATACATTAGGTTGAAATACGTAAGTTAAGAAGTAGAAAATGGTTCTTGTGTACAGAGATGATTATAGACAGACAGGTAGACAGAATGATAGATAGACAGATTGATAGATAGAGAGATAGTTAATAGATAGATGGATGGATTGATAGATGTTGAGAGAGAGAGAGAGAGAGAGAGAGAGAGTACCTAAATACCTACCAGCAAAGGGAGATCAATATACCGTAGGTAGCGATGTAGACTGATAGATGAATAGATAGATAGTTGGCTAGATAATCTATCTATCTATCTATCTATAGCCCGACGCCCTAATCCCGCAAAGGGTGGCCGCAGACAAAACGCCTCCAAGTCACTCTGTCACCCACCATTTGACTCCCCTCCCCCCAACTCACCCCCCCTCCCTCATATACCTCTCAACTCCATCCCTCCACCTCATCCTCGGTCTACCCCTCCCTCTCCCTCCCTCCACCTCACCTACATACACCCTCTTAGTCAGTCTTTCATTCTCCATCCTCTCCACATGTCCAAACCACCTCAGTGTATTTCTCCTAATCTTTTCAACCACATCCACATCTACCCCACAACGTTCCTTCACTTCTTCATTCGTCAACCTGTCCCTCCATGTCACTCCACATGCTCCTCTCAAGTAACTCATTTCCACTGCTCTCACTCTTGACTTGCTCCCCTCTTGCAAGGTCCACGCCTCGCTTCCATACGTCAGGGTAGGGATCACAATACCATCATGCAGTGACTTCTTAACTTCCATACTCACCTCCCTATTTCTCATCACTGCTTTCAGTGTGCCAACAACCTTCCTTCCTGCTGTACCCTTTCACGTACTTCATCCCCCAAAGTTCCATCCTTACTCATCACACTACCCAAGTACTTGGAATGCACTCACATTCTCCATATCCTCACCATCCAACCTCACTGCACACTCTGTGACTTCATTCCTCTCAAACACCATAACTTTACTTTTGTTTACATTAACTTTCAGCTTCCTCCTCCTACACACTGTCCCAAATTCATTCACCAAACCTTGCAACTCCCATTCATCTTCACTCAACAATACTGTATCATCAGCAAACAGCAACACCGGAAGCTTCCAAATCTCACCCTCATTCATTAGGGCCACCCCGACATCCACTGCCCTACCTTGTACCTCCTTTACGACCCCATCCATATATATATTAAACAGCCATGGAGACATTACACACCCCTGTTTCAGTCCCACATTGAGATCAAAGAACTCACTCAGCTCACCATCCACTCGCACCATAGCCCTAGCTCCCTCGTACATACTCTTCACAGCACTCAACAATTTCCCCTCCACTCCATATATTCTTAATACCTTCCACATACCTTTCCTATCTATTCTGTCATAAGCTTTCTCCAAGTCCATGAAGGCAGCGTACACTTTCCTTCCCTTCTCTAGATACTTCTCCACTAAACATCTTAGAACAAATATCTGATCTACACACCCTTTTCCCTTCCTAAATCCCCCTTGTTCTTCTCCAACTAGCTCCTCTGTCATATGCCTAACCCTATCAATGAGTATTCTACCATATATTTTACCAGTCACACTAAGAAGGCAAATACCCCTATGGTTACCACATACTTCTCTCTCCCCTTTTCCTTTGTACAGAGGAACAATTATACCTGATTTCCAGTCCTTGGCTAGATAAACAGATAGATAAAGAGAGTGAGAGTGAATAGTTCTGTTTTACATAACCAAATACGGTATATGTATGACAGGTGATGAAAACATATAGAGTGTTATTCAGATTGATAATAATAATAATAATAATAAAAATAATAATAATAATGATGATGATGATACGATGATGATTGTTAAATTATTGTTGTTGTTATTATTATTATTATCATTATTATCATTATTATTATTATTATTATTATTATTATTATTATTATTATTGATTTATTATTATTATTATTATTATTATTGATTTATTATTATTATTATTTTATTATTATTTTTTATTCCTTTATTCTGTGAAAAATTACGCAGTTCATCTTTCATTAACTTAGACCACAAGTCAGAGACAGACAGACAGACAGACAGACAGACAGAGACTTAAAGTGGTAGAGAAAGGACAAAACTCAGAAAACAATGTAACAGAATTTAAAGAATGTAAGGAAAAATATGAACAAAGACAGAGAGAGAGAGAGAGAGAGAAGCAGCCTCACATAAACATTCAAGGAATCAGTTTCGTACACACACACACACACACACACACACACACACACACACACGAGCGCTGCGCACAGCCTCTACTATGAAAAAAACGCAAGCGCACATAAACTCAAGCACACACAAACACTCTCTCTCTCTCTCTCTCTCTCTCTCTCTCTCTCTCTCTCTCTCTCTCTCTCTCTCTCTCTCTCTCAACCTTTTTTCCGCACACAGCATATTTCCAGTTTGCATAATGGTGAATACATTATGGCAGCTTCATATGTACGAGTTGTGTAGTGATGAATTCCGAGTCGCATAGTGGATAGGGTGGCTTTTTATAATTTTAGAAAGGGACCCTATATCCGGGTTGCGTAATGGAGATGCGTCGATTATAATGGGTTTTATATACGTGTTATGTTGTAATGATGTTCTGGTTATTAATAATATTGTATGTAGCCCTCCCCCCCTTACCCCCTCCCACTCCTCTTCCCCTCCTCCCCTACCCTCCCCATCTCCCCTACCTTCCCCCCTCCTACCATATTTCACCTATTGTACTTCCTCCTCTCCCTCCCTTTCCCCTCTCCCTCTTTCCCCTCACCTCACTTCCTCCCTCCCCCCCTTTCTTGGTTCCCCTCACTTCCCCCTCTCCTAACGCCTTTACTCTCATCCCCATCTCCCTTCCCCTCTCCTTCACCCTCTCCTTCCTTCCCTCTTCCCTCATTTTCCTCTCCTTTTGTCTTTTCTTCTCCTCTTCCTCTCTCCCCCTCTCTGCCTTCCTCCTTTTTTCCTCTCCTTTCTCCCCCTCACCTCCTACACTCAGTCCTTCCCTCCACCTCCCTTTATTTCATTTTCCCTACCCACTCCCTTTCTTCCTTCCTTCCTTCTCTCCGTTTTCTCCCTCCTCTCTTTCCTCCCTACCTCCCATTTTCCCCTTCATTTACTTTATTACGAGCGAGCGCAGCGAGCGAAGCGATGTTTAATCTACGTTCAGCTGAGAAATGAGCTGCCAGACACGACCCGGCCCGCCCCGACAAGACGCGACCCAACCGCGATGGTTTTCAGTAGCTAATAATTTTTCTATGTGAGATAGAGAATAAATTGTTTCATGAGACAGTAGATACATTCAATAAAGTTTGTTTTTAGCTATGTGTTTACTCATGAGACCAAAGCAACCCCTTGGAATCCCAGCTTTCCATGGGAGGGCTTCAATTGACATGCTTCACTATGAAATCGATATTTAAAAGATTTCCCGTTGCAACACTATGTTTTCTTGCATGAATTCTAACACTTAAATATCGGATATTACGCTCATAATTTTACATGATCATTTTTTCTATGTTTAGGGTGTGAAACCAGATAGGATAATCGCCCCATTTCTGGGTTTCATCATTCGATCAATAGCCAAGCGTTTACCGACGCAGTTCGTTGACACCGCAGGTCGGGAGCAAAGAACTGAATATTGCGCGTGTGATAAATGTTACGGCACTTCGCAATATGCACATTCAGAGAGAAGACGTGAGAAAGTAAATATTATTGCTGAATATTATTTTTCTTCTGTTATTGTTCAACTACCTCACAAGAAATGTTGAAAGTTTAAACGAAGATGAAGTTATGATGGTAGGCGTATGTACAAACGCTCGCTCGCTCTTCACGTAGTCTCAAAGCGTACTACTGGTCTCACCTACCCAACCCCTTCCTCTCTGTCCCTCCCTCCTACCTTCTCATTTTTCTTTTCCATTCCACACTTCTCTCTACATGCTCTCCCCCCCTCTCTCCTTATCTTCCTCCTCCTAATTCTCTCTCCCTTTCCCTTCCTTCCTCTCCCTATCCCCTCCTCTTCGTCCTCCTACCCTCCTTTTCCCCTCCCCTTTCTCCCAGACATTTCCTCTCTCTCTCTCTCTCTCTCTCTCACACACACACACACACACACACACACACCTCAAATTCAAACTCCAATTTCTTGCTTACGTTACGACTTTCGCTCTTGCACGACCCTGAAGTAGAGCAGTAGAGTGTTTTCCATAATTCCAGGTTACGTCCCGGTGTTTCTTACTCTATCTCACCATCTCGGAGTGAGGTCATAGATCAGGGTTGTGCTGTGGTGGTGCATTTCGCCCTCTCTCGTATTTTTCGTAACTCGGAAGTAGTAGTGCGTGTTGTTATTAGTTTCCACAAAATATAGTCTCTCTCTCTCTCTCTCTCTCTCTCTC
This sequence comes from Coenobita brevimanus, assembly GCF_032717465.1. Lineage (NCBI taxonomy): Eukaryota > Metazoa > Arthropoda > Malacostraca > Decapoda > Coenobitidae > Coenobita > Coenobita brevimanus. Next base: position 12,579,435 of record NC_137056.1, on the reverse strand, counting down.
TCTTTCTCTCTCTCTCTCTCTCACACACACACACACACACACACACACACACACACATTCCTCTCCATCACCTTACTCATGCCATCTCAAGACGATTTATTCAGATTGGGGGGGGGGATATCCGAAATGGGGGGGTTAGCTAGTGCCTTCATAAACCCCTTCACTAGTATAGAGATATTTCCTGTCGTAAGTAATATGAGCTGAATTAAACTTACGAAGACAACCTAGAAGTAGAGTAAATTTCCTCTTTGTTTATTCTGCTTGCCTCTGTATGGATTGTGTTCTTGTCTTCCTTGGCCCAGAGCTGAGGGGCGTGTTTTGAGACAGTCGCTTGAAATTTGGATATCATAGCAAACGACTAGCGTGATAAAAGCTGTGTTAGATTGATGCATTTTTCGCTTGGGAGGTAAATACAGCATAACATAACCTACCTTCGATGCAATATTAATTTTATACCGGTTAAACTTGGACACATATATTAAACGTAAATATATCACTGTGGCCGGATGTTTAAAAAATATAAAAATAAAATAATCCATTAACGTTTTGACGGACATATAATCCTTTATTGTATTCCAGCTAAAGATACACTATTATATATTTTTAGCTGAGAGACACCCACCGCAGCTAAAAGGTTAAGCTCATTACTAAGGTTAAATTGATTTCTGTCATGTTATTTATAGCGATTTACGTAAAAAAAGAATGTTGCTGACATCACTGAACGCGCGCTTGTGTGTGTGTGTGTGTGTGTGTGTGTGTGTGTGTGTGTTATGCAGCTTGGCAAGAATATCAGGCTATTAATACCGCCTCTTTGTAAATAACTTTAGACTACAATACAAGCAGACGCCTTTGGAAATCAGGGATGTTTTTTCATATTATTACAACTTTTACATACAATTGATATTGAAGATGAGGGGAAATTTGCAAATCAGCCTTGTAGGTAGCAATGTAAGTTTGATATTCAGTTTCAGAAAGTTGACTTAAGACGATGACTCTCTGTATTTTCAAATGAAACGCTGAGAACTCGGACCCCGAGCTGTGGACGCAAACCGTCGCTTGGTATGCCTATGCCAAGCCTTGCACACGGACTCCCCATACAACCACCATGACAGGGTTTATTTGGGGTTGAAATGAGACTAAAGATAAACTAAATCGACCCCATACGACCTTGATCTTTGACCCCTTGACCTTGCTGGCTTAATTAGTTCATCGTCCCTTCATATTGTATTACTGACAAAAGTTTGGTCGAAATCCGTCGAGAGGTTCAGGAGATATCGCTCCCACACCCATGTGACCCTGACCTTTGACCTCTTGATCAGTTCGTCGTCCCTTCACACTGTATCACTGACAAAAGTTTGGTCGACATCCGTTGAGGGATTCAGGAGATATCGTACTCACAAGGAAAAACTAAGTCGACACCCCTAAAACCTTAACCTTTGATCAATTGACCTAACTGACCTAATCAGTTCATTATCACCATCACCTCATATTGCGTCGCTGACAATATTTTGGTGCAAATCCGTCGATGGGCTCAGGAGATATCGCGCTCACAATAGTGTTAAGGACATACGGGCCCACGCACGCACCCACGCAAGCACGCACGAATAGACCAATCACTTAATGCCTCATCCACCACAGGTGGGTGGAGGCATAAAAACAGTCAAATGGTTAAAGCTAGTCTACCGGTATGTAAGCTGTTGAGTGGATTATTGTTAATGGTGCAGTGTACTGGTAGGTCCAATTGTTTAGGTGCACAGTCAGCTTATTTTAAATAGCATTATACTCGACGCCCTCTTTACAGTCAGTGCAGCGGTGTTCAGGCCTACGCACGACGAGCATTTATCCTTGCTGCTGCCATCCAATTGTCTTCAGCTTAGGAGAGATCCCTCAGATGGAAGGGGTTGACAGCTCTTACTTAGTTGTACAAAATCACTGTAGGTAAATAGCATCATCACTTACTCATATCTATACTTTTGTATGTTTTATTACACCCACGTGCGCGTTGCTGGATGAGTGTATTGTTCTGTCCGACGTGTGTGTGTCTGTCTGGTTGTCTTTCTGTCTGCGAAGAGTATAATTCATTATTCATCCGATTTAGACCAAAACCTTGTGTAAGGGCTGTGACTCAGCTATGGGGCTGCTCCGTTTTATTATTTTTTCTTTTTAGGTCGAAGGTCACGGTCAAAGGTCAAGTCTTCTTAAGCAGTTTCGACACGATGTAGACAAAATTTAATGGAAGAGCTGACACTAAGGCAAGGATAAAGTGGTTCGATTCAGAAAGTAATCAGCCAAAGGTCAAGGTCACAGGGGAAGGTCAGGGATTTGATTTGGACAAAACATGATGGAAGGCTTGAGTGTTAGGCAGAGACGATGAGGTTCAGTTTGGGGAGCTACCGTATAGAAGGCCAGGCCAACTCAAGCAGTCTACTCCTGCCTGAACCAGTAAATGCCTTTGTTGGCGAGGTACGAGCGAGGCCATTTAAATCCGAAAGCATTGAAATGTCGCCTTACACCCCGAGGATGCCTAGGGTATATTGATGGCTATCCACCTACCAAGTTTCATGCCTTTATGACAAACTGTCTGGCCTGTGGCCCTCTTTTGAAGATTTTCGACATGCTGCACTTGGCGCGTGTCACGTGCAACGTGCACCGCCTGGGTGTGATGAAACCTGTCAAAAACATACCTAAGAGATTTAGGCTATCCTATGGTGCAAACCACGCAGTGATCGGCCCTGTGGTTGCTGAGATATACAGTAAACTTATCAGAAGCGTTACTGTCGGGCTGGGTCGGGCAGCTCATATGTGGGAAAAAGCCATTACTTCACGAGAGACTCGGTAGGGCCTCGCCCTCGTTCGTTACCAAACTTGGAGGAACGGATGAGAGTCAAGGATGAGTTAATTAAATCATGCGAAAAAATCGGTGGAAGGTCAAGGTCACAGAGCAAAGTCGGATGTTCAGCCCTCATACCATTTGTTCAGTTGGGCGCGGGTGTTGCACTCCTTCACTGTGCTTTCTCCTCTTGATATTAATTACCTCAATTATTTTGTGGTGGAGGACAGTACAACCATAATTTAAGAATTATATCTAACATGCATTATTTTATAGCATATTTCCATTTACGTGGATATTAAACTGAATTGTTAAATGAGGGAACTTTTCTTGTTCCATATTTTGATTACAGTGTGTATGCCTCATATCAGAACTGTTTTTATGGTAATGTTTAAGTGTTTATATTGCAATAAGTGAAAGAAATATCAACATTATAGTCTGAGCTAAATAAATATATGTTACAAAGAAAGTGTTGAGTTACTCGTACAGTCACATTGGCTAATACGCTTAAATGAATTCAGTTTAAATCAAACCTTTCTTTACTCACTTTCCAAAAACTTGTCATTATCTCAACATGAAAGATCAGAAGTGAAGGTCGACATTAAATATCGTCGTTAACGTGTGTGTGTGTGTGTGTGTGTGTGTGTGTGTGTGTGTGTGTGTGTGTTTCTTTAAATCTTGCGTGGATGTAAGTGTGGGTGGGTGAGTGCTTGCGTGTGCGTTTGTTTTGAAGGTGTGGGGGCACAGTAAATTTCCCTCTAGTTGCGTCAAGTTTTTTCTTTGTTTTTCTTATTCTTTTGTTTTGGGGGCGCCATGTCGACAGTGGTGCTATATCAAGGTTGCGTTCTGCTCTTTTCATCATTAGTGACACTGTAACCTTGACTTAAAATTTTCTTGTTTCATTTTTCCGGGTTGCGTTGTGTATTCATCCAACCACGGTCAGTGCAGTCACGATCTTTATTAACTTTTATTATTATATTTGTTTTTACTACTTTATTTTTTACTACTACCAGACGATTTTAATATAGCCTTGATTAGCCTCTTACCTGTGATTTTTTTTTAGTATATTCTTGCCAGCAGGTGACGGCTTTATTCACCTGGAGTTTTTTTTTAGAACGGGAGGGGGGGGGGTTAATGTAGCCATCATTGTCTTTACCATTATTGCGTCTGTCTTTATCACTGTCTGGCTGATATCAGACTAGGTTTATTCAGATTAAGATACCATTTTTACTTTCTTTCTTTCTTTCTTTTTTCCTTTTTTTTTTTTTTTCTTGTTCCAGGTTAAGTATAGTGTCCATTAACCCTGTCTCCATTAGGCTGCTCTCTTCAGCTTTAAAAATCGTGAGGTCATACCAAGAAAAAACAACTAAGGCTATAACATTCTCATCACTAATTATATCATCAGTCCCACCGTTATTTGCCACGCCATTCCCACCTCCATAATCCGTCACCATTTCCAACATCATTCCAGCTTCATTCCCATCATCACTGTCAATGTTATAATAGTGTCAGTCATATCACCATTCCCAGCGATATCACCATCATCCATCGTCATTCAAGTTGTCGTTCCCAAAATTATTCCAGACGTCATTCAAAACGTCATTCTTATCTTCATTCTCAAATCATTCCCCTTGGCGGTCTCTGTATATTCCCAGCGTCATTCTCAACAGCATTCCAACACTACATCTAAAATCATTCCCATAAACATTCTTGATATAATTCCAGTCGCCATTTCCATGACCCACCATCATTCTAAACATTCCCAGCACCATTCCCAACACCATTCCATCATTCCCATCACCACTTCCAACGCCATTCCCAACACCATTCAACACCATTCCCAACACCATTCCCAGCACTATTCCCAACACCATTCCCAACACCATTCCCAACACCATTCCCAACACCATTCCCAGCACCATTCCCAACACCATTCCCAACATTATTCCCAACACCATTCCCATTACAGTTCCCAACACCATTCCCAACACCGTTCCCAACATCATTCCCAACACCATTCCCAACACCATCCCCAGCAAAATTCCCAACGCCATTCCCAACACCATCCCCAGCAAAATTCCCAACACCATTCCCAACACCATTCCCAACACAATTCCCAACATCATTCTCACCATCATTCCCAACACCATTCCCATCACCATTCCCAACATCATTCTCAGTACCATTCCCAGCGCTATTCCCAACACCATTCAGCACCATTTCCAACACAATTCCCATCACCATTCCCAACACCATTCAACACCATTCCCAACACCATTCCCAACGCCATTCCCAACACCATTCAACACCATTCCCAACGACGTTCCCAACATCATTCAACACCATTCCCAAAACCATTTAGCACCATTCCCAACACCATTCA
>NC_137056.1:12554222-12569222 GCF_032717465.1 Coenobita brevimanus | reverse complement strand
CACACACACACACACACACACACACACACACACACACACACACACACACACACACACACACACACACACACACACACACACACAGCCTGAATCTAGCTCAGCGGTATAGGGATCGTTGCCTAAATTATACCATCTTGCTTCGCAGGATTGATAAGATTAAAAATATGGTATATCCCAGCGAAGATAATAATACCTTTGTCAAAGAAGGCACTCTAATTATTACCGTGTGTCGTTCATCATCACTGGTTGTAGAACACATTCAGGTTATAACTAAGCAGCTTAAAAATGATAACAAAATCAAGAAGCAGTACCATTACAGAGAAATCCATCTCTTCTAAATAAATAATACAGGTTACTGCCTTTATTCCTACCTGATACAGACACAGATAGTTTCCCGGTACAAATGTTTCCTTCATCCTCGTTGAAAACATCTGAACAACCTATTTTTTAGTGGACTTTTTGTTAACAATAGCAAATATAAATACCAACATAGAGAATACCACCACTGGCAAAAAAAGCACTCCAATTGTTACCATTATCTCCGCCTGACAGCACAAAATAGAAAAATATGTTTCTTTCATTTGGAGTATTGACACTGAACAGACATCATAAAAAAAGAGTACGCGTAAAAATTAATAAAGGTAACACCACCATTGCCAAAGAAATCGCTGTAATTACTAGCATCGTTCATTCATCTCCACTAATAGCGCTCAACACGTCTATTTATACCTGTTAAAGCCGACCACCCTTCTCTCAATATAACGATGCACCCTAGCCTTTTCCTTCTGTCTTCCTGTAATTCTCATGTACACTCGCACAAAAATATCGTTACTCTTTCCTCACATTTGTCTTCTGAAACAATAGGTGAAGATTTTGACTGCTAGGATATACTTTCAGATGAACAAACTCGTTTGGTGTTGCCCTGAATTAAGATACTTTTTGCACCTGTGAGTTCTGATATGCCATTTATTCTTGACTGAAGCAAAAGAAATCATGATGTTTTTTATGCCTCGAAAATTCAGTTCTTTCATCACTCAGCTTGACAAAATCTTCCAGATAATCAGTCCCCTTATCCTCAACAACATAAGGTTGGATTGTTCATCATATCTAATTAGCTGGTACTCTGTCTTGGAAAGATCGCATAACTTCTCTTGTTAAATCAGCTTTGCAGAGGCTAGGTGACTTCGTACTTTCTTTAACTCTACTCCCTTGCCATATTCGCCCTTGCGTAAAGTACAGCTCGCATGTGGGAGGGGTTCATCACATACAGGTCTTCCAAACAGAGTAGAGACAAAGGATTTCCGTCTAATTAATGCTCTACCTCTCACTGACTCATTTCGGCACTATTCTAATCATTGGTCGTCTGAATTCGGCCCTCAGCCCACTACCATTACTGTGAGCAGGTAGCGTCCATGTGGCTACACACTCCCACGCCTTTCTGTTGAGCTTTTTCAGTACGACTTAACCAGTACTCTCAGCCTTCCATGTGGCCAACACAGGTGGTCAGGTTTGGAACTGTCTTCCTCAGTCTGTCTTTCCTACTGTTTACTGTATAGGCATCGATGTATTAAACGTTATATGTCCATGCAAACTGACAGAATTAATCTTGATTTTGGCGTCTATTCACCTTGCTGTGGAAGCGGCAGTTCTTGCAGTCTCTCAGCCGTTGTTTCTGTATTATTTGGACTGAAAAAAAAAAATCGATAAATAACTTAGTGCATCCATCAGCGAAAGCGTTGACCCTCTACTGCGAACTGCAAAGTTTCCCTCCCACTAATTGCTGACGATGTTATTCATCAGACAGATGCCCTGCTTACAGTAATTAAAAAGGTTAAGATAATCACTGTAACCCTTTCACAGTGTTGGTACATCTTTGATCTGAGATTCTGGTTAACGCCTGACGAGTTTATTCACCACAGAAACCCTCCCTCCCCGGTCATTGCGCTAATCGACATAGCTTTTCGGACTTTCATTCTGATTTTTTTTTCCCCCTCGAAAACGAAGTCCTGGGCCTCGGTATGACTGATCCAGGAGAGCAGTTTTCCGGCCATCCGTCTGCTCCTTCACGCTGTAGGGACCACATTAATGGACCGATTTTTTTTCAATCCCCTCCAGCTGACGGTGTGCTCTTGTCTTAGTGCTGAAGATGCATACAGTAGGTCACAGTGAGCGAAAGAAAAATGTGGGCCGGTCAGGTGGGACTCCCTCTGTGACCTCATGTCATAACTAACCAGCCAACGAACAGCCCTCCCTTCCCGCTCGCTGCCCAGCCCCTTATTAACGGGTAATTATTTTTTCCGGAGGGGGGGGGAGAGGAGAAAGCCGTTTTTCCCTCATATGCTAAAGGATTAACATGCACATTCATACCTCCCACTGAAAGGATCTCATAGCCTAACACACTGGACGCAGTCACCGCAGAAGCAAGGATTACCAAACTTCATCTTCGGGACTGCAGGGCAGCAACACAAAGCCCTTTTTTTTTTTTTTTTTTTCTATTCTGGCTGCCGAACAGATTATTTTGGACCACTTAGGAAAGACATCTGGTCGTGAACAGGTTAATGAGGGCAATAGTTAATCCGTCCAGCAAAAAAAAATAATAATAATAAAAAAACTAAGTTCTCGTCCACACCAAAGCCTTGCTGGTGCGGGCTGGAGTTCCACATCACAATAGAGTAAAAGATAAAAAAAAAAAAAAATGCCCAGTTCCGTATGAAGAAAATTTACAACTGGAGAAATAGTGAAATCCCTGTTATCTACTAGTGCGTTTTTCAGATGGTTCGATTTTTCCGCTGTGTATTCGTTAAAATTAAGGATGATACTTGTTACTCTGGCCCGTATCATCAAGCGCCTCATACTTAGCGATTTATTTTTTAACATGGCCTGTTAATATCCCTTTGTACGTTGTTTATGCAGAGTTTGGCGATATTGGAACGGTTTTATGTAGCCCAGAAGAGGACAGTAAGGTGTAATAAACGAAATAAATCGCTTAGGAAGAGATGTTAGGGAGCTTCCTCAACCGATGGGCCTCTCTTTGTAGGAGTTACGGTGATACGACACTCCCGACCACACCAGCAGGTTTGTGGGGTGAAGGTGGCCTGGGCTGAACAAAGACGTGTGAAGATAGGAGGGATGAAATAATATGGAAAATAGACAATCAATGGGAGAAAAAGACACCATCCTCCAAAAAAAACATTAAAAGCCAGAAAAGCGCAAATAAAACACACAAAAGAATAAAACACTTGGGAAACATAAAGCATCCTGGAGTACAATAAAGACCAGAAAAACACAGATAAAGCACCAGAAAACACTAATAAAAAAAATCGCAAAATATTAGAAACGCAAATAAAACACACACACACACACACACACACACACACACACACACACACACACACAAAATCAAGCAACAAAATAAATCTGGGAGTCCATCAGCGAAAGCCAGTGCGAATCTTTTTTTTTTTTTTTTTTTTTTTTTCCCACGCGCAATTTAAAGGCATTTCGCGCGCCAAATAGGACGCAATTTGGCGGGGAAAATATACTTAAATTGGAAGGGGGAGATGCACTCAAACTTTTGCGGGCGGAAATTTGGTGGCACTGGAAATTGGAAATGGGAAATATTTTACGTTACCCCTTCAGGACGATGATGCTCTTTTTTTTTATATATAAAAATTGGAGTTGCAAAATTAAAAAGGAAAAACTAACAGAATGGCGTCAGACTTCCTCACATGTTACCACTTTGGCACTATTTCCGAACCGTCTGTATTGAAACGTGTTATTTAGCTCTGTTTTTTTTTTTTTTTTTGGGGGGGGGAGGAGGGGGACATGTTTGTGGGTTTAGTGGAAAAAAATTCACTTGGGATTTTTTAACACAAATTATGTAGTGGAAAGTATCAGTGAAGACTCTCTCTCTCTCTCTCTCTCTCTCTCTCTCTCTCTCTCTCTCTCTCTCTCTCTCTCTCTCTCTCTCTCTCTCTCTCTCTCTCTCTCTCTCTCTGACACATATGACTCACGGCTATCGGATCAAATCGTGTGCTTTTAGTTGGGGTGAAATACCAGGAAATACACCAGCTCTGACACCACCATAAGAGGGACTGATGGTGCTGGTATGAACACCTGGTCTGGTATGACAGGTAGGAGTCACAATCAACTCGCTTTGCGTTATCGGGAATTAAATGCTAGAGTTGTCCTTATCATGTACGAGTTAATCATTGTGGGAACCCTTCTATGTAGTTATCTGTCTGTCTGTGTCTGTTTATCTGTCTGCCTAACTATCTATTTATCTATCTGTTTTATCTATCTCTGTTGATCTGTATGTTTATCTATCTATCTGTCTGTCTGTCTATCTATCTACCTATCTATCTATCTGTCTTTCTATGTATATATGTATGTATCTATCTATCTATCCATCCATTCGTCTATCCATCCATCCGTCTATCTGTGTGCCTATCTGTTTGTGTCTGTTTATCTATCTTTCTATGTATCTATCTGGGTTTTATCTATGTGTGTATGTATGTATGTACATGGTTTTATTTTCTGTATTCATTTGTCAGTTTTACATGGCTGATAAAAGGAGATATTTTTCATGTATTTACTCTTGCTGCCTCCAGACGATTTTATTCAGCCCAGGGGAGGTTTTGCCAACTGGAGGGGTGAGATTCAGCCTTCATTAACCCCTTCACTACTAGGGGACCTCTCTCTCTCTCTCTCTCTCTCTCTCTCTCTCTCTCTCTCTCTCTCTCTCTCTCTCTCTCTCTCTCTCTCTCTCTCTCTCTCTCTCTCTCTCTCTCTCTCTCTCTACGTGGCATGAGTGGAATGGGAAGCCCACCATCGTAGTGAAGGGGTAGTTATGTCTTTGTAGTTATTGTTTATTTGTTTACGTGTTTATCTGTCTGTGTCTGTCTGCCTGTCTGCCTGTTTGCCTGGATATCTGTCTATCTATGTCAGTCTATCTCTCTGTCTCTCTGTGTATCTATCTATCTATCTATGTCTGTCTGTTTATCTATCTATTTATCCATCTAGTCTATATATCTATCTATGCATTTATCCATCTATCCACATCTATCTATCTATCTGTCTTCCTGTTTATCTATTTACCTATCTAGTCTATTTATCTATATGTATCCTTCCATCTATCCACATCAGTCTGTCTATCTGTCTCCATATCTATCTATCCATCTATCTATATCTGCTGTGGTTGCGTCTCGTCTGTGGAAATGTCTGTGTGCGTTCCTTGTCAGTCAGCCGCTTGTGTGTTTCCATGTCCCCTTTTTTTAATATATATACACCTGTCCATTTGTTAACCTTGTACACCTGTCAGTCTCATAAATACCCTCTGTCGCTGTGCATCTATCATTTTATCTATTTTGCTGTCTATTCATCTGTCTAATTCTTCTTTGTCTCCATCTGTATTATTATTATTATTATTATTATTATTATTATTATTATTATTATAAATAAATAAGTGATGACGCAGCCCTGAGGGGATATTCTCCCGCATTTGGTCTGATCAGCTAGTCAGGTCAGGTGCGGGAAAGGGGATGGGTCTGTTATGATGTGGCAGGGGTAAACCAGTTCTGCTGTTGGGCCCTGCTGCGGATGTCACTGATTGCATTGCGCAGTTGACCCTTGTGCGGTGTGGTGCGGTGAGGATCTGTCCGTTCTCCCCTTTGGGGCTAAGATGTGAATGAATGTGTTTGAATGGATGAGTAAATGGAGAGTGTGTCGTCCTGTCTCGGCTACCTCCCTTTCCTTGGGGGAAGCAGCATAGATATATAGATAGATAGATAGATTATTATTATTATTATTATGCATGTGTAGTTGCCAGTATCTGTCAGTAGTTCTTGGTCTATCTGTTTGTCTGTCTTTGTGTGTGTGTGTGTGTGTGTGTGTGTGTTTAGATTTATCGTTTTGTATTTTGTTATTCCTATCCACATATGAATATTTATCTGTCTTTCTGTGGTGTGTGTGTGTGTGTGTGTGTGTGTGTGTGTGTGTGTGTAAACCTTTCAGTCTTCGTCATATTCACATGTGCTGCAAAATGTACATGCGTATGAATAAAATCACCCACGTTATTTATGTTTGAATAATCTTTTCTGAATATACTTTAATTTCATTGTATTTTATTTTTACGTTTTGTTTATATTTTTATTGCTTAGTTATTCCTTTTTTTCATTTCTCTCTCTCTCTCTCTCTCTCTCTCTCTCTCTCTCTCTCTCTCTCTCTCTCTCTCTCTCTCTCTCTCTCTCTCTCTCTCATCCTACTTAATATCCATCCCTTCCCTTCCTTCCTTCTTTCCTCCATGATAGTCTGGTATAGAGACATACATAGATAACTGCATAATCTAATGGAGGGAGAGACAGACAGATAGACAGATAAGTAGATGGATAGATAAACATAGAGAAAGTATTGCAGGTTAAACAAATAAAGGGCACACAGAGAGCGCATACCTCCCCCAACGCCTATACCAGACAGCTTCGATCACCACCAACTAAACACCTCTTCCTTGGCCCATGTCCCATATATCCACAAAATTTAACTGAAAACCATCAATAACCTTTTGAGATATGGACAGTCAAACAATCAAACAAACAGACAAACTGGGATGAAAGCATATCCTCCTCTAACTTCACTGGAGGGGGTAACAGTGTAAAAAAGCGATAGACATACCTCACATAGACAGACAGGTGAAAATAGGAATAGATGCTGTAGATAGATAAACTGATAGATAGCAAGATAAATGGAATGATAATGGGAAATAAGAGAGCCCTATTTATTGTGTTAATGGATACTGTCACTTCATTTCACCTCATTTCACTTCATTTTACCTTACTGTACTCTCATCACTCATTTTCTGTGCTTTACATCTCATTATACTGTATTCTCATCATATATTTTTCTCTTTCATCTCACGAACACTCTATCCCATTTCCCTTCCCTTCCATTCCCTTCCATTCCATTCCATTCCTTTTCTTTCATTTCCTTTCCCTTCCTTTCCCTTCCCTTCCCTTCCCTTCCCTTCCCTTCCCTTCCCTTCCCTTCGCTTCCTTTCCTTTCCCTTCCTTTCCACTCCCTTCCTTTCTTTTTCCTCCCCGTCCCTTCTCTTCCCGTCCCTTCCCTTCCATTCCATTCATTGCATTCCTTCCCTCCCCTCCTCTCCGCTCCCCTCCCCTCCCCTTCCCTCCTCTTCCCTCCCCTCCCCTCCCCTCCCTCCTCTCCCCTCCTTTTCCTTTCCCTTCCATCCCCTTTCATTGTCTTCCCGTCACTCACTTCAGTCATTTCTAAATCTCTATAGGTCATTCACTTGAATCTCTCCTACCATCACCTCACTTCACTTCACTACTTCCCATTTCCTTCTCTTCCCATTCCCTCACTTCTCCTCCCCCGCATATCACCTCGACTCATCTCATTCTCTCTCTCTCTCTCTCTCTCTCTCTCTCTCTCTCTCTCTCTCTCTCTCTCCTTCATTCCGCCTAATCCCCTTATCTCACCTCTCCTCATTTTTCATCCTCCTCCTCCTCCTTCCTTCAGTTTTCCCTCGCCTTCCTTCATCTCTCACTTTACTCTCCTCACTTCCTTCCCTTTCCCTTCCTCTGTCTTGAGTCTCTTTCCCCAATTCTCTTCCCTTCCCATTTATATTTCTTTAATTTTCACCTTCCCTTCCTTTCCCTTGCCCTCCACTTCCCTTCACCTTCCTTCATCACTTTTATCTCTCACTTTTCTTTTCTTCCTTCCTTCCTTCCTTCCTTCCTTTCTCTCCTTTCCTCTCCTCTCCTCTCCTCCTCTCCTCCCCTCCCCTCCCCTCCCCTCCCCTCCCCTCCCCTCCCCTCCCCTCCCTCCCTCCCTCCCTCCCTCCCTCCCTCCCTCCCTCCCTCCTTTCATTCCTTCCTTCCTTCATTCATTCATTCATTCATTCATTCCACTCCTCCCTTCCTTTCTCTCATCTCTTCAGTCCCTCCCCTCAGTTTCCTTCCTGTCCCATTCTCCCTCCTCTTCCTTCCCTTCCTTTCCTCTCTTTTCCCCTCCCTTCCCTCACCTTGTTTCCCTTCCCCTCGCGTACCATTCCATTCTCTTCCCTCCCCATCCCTTCCATCCCATCTCATTCCATTCTCATCCCATCCCATTCCATTCCATCCCAACCCATTCCATTCCATTCTATCCCATCGTATCCAATCCCATCCCATTCCATTCTCTTCCTTTCCCCTCCTTTCCTCCCTCACCTCCCTTCCTTTCCTTCCCTTTCACCTGTCGCTCACTTTCCTTCTCACTTTTCGATCTTCCTTTCCCCCTCCTTTTCCTCCCTTCCCTCCTCATTCTCACCTTCTCTCCCCTCTCCCCTCCTTTTCCCTTTCCTCTTCTCACTTATTCCTCTCCCCTCACTTCTTCTTCCCCTCCCCTCACTTCTTCTTCCCCTCCCCTCACTTCTTCTTCCCCCACCCTCACTTCTTCTTCCCCCACCCTCACTTCTTCCCCTCCCCTCACTTCTTCTTCCCCCACCCTCACTTCTTCCCCTCCCCTCACTTCCTCTTCCCCCACCCTCACTTCTTCTTCCCCCACCCCTCACTTCTTCTTCCCCCACCCTCACTTCTTCTTCCCCCACCCTCACTTCTTCTTCCCCCACCCTCACTTCTTCTTCCCCCACCCTCACTTCTTCCCCTCCCCTCACTTCCTCTTCCCCCACTCTCACTTCTTCTTCCCCCACCCCTCACTTCTTCTTCCCCCACCCCTCACTTCTTCCTCTCCCCTCACTTCCTCTTCCCCTCCCCTCACTTTCTCTTCTCCCACCCTCACTTCTTCTTCCCTCACCCTCACTTCTTCCCCTCCCCTCACTTCTTCTTCCCCCACCCTCACTTTCTCTTCTCCCACCCTCACTTTCTCCTCTCCCACCCTCACTTCTTCGTCCCCCATCCCTCACTTCTTCCCCTCCCCTCACTTCCTCTTCCCCTCCCCTCACTTCCTCTTCCCCTCCCCTCGCTTCTTCTTCCCTTACCCTCACTTCTTCATCCCCTCCCCTCACTTCCTCTTCCCCTCCCCACATTTTCTCTTCCCCTACCCTCACTTTCTCTTCCCCTACCCTCACTTTCTCTTCCCCTACCCTCACTTCTCCTTTCTCTTTATTTTCCTTCATCTCCCCATAATTCTCCTTCCCTCCCCCGGTTTTCCTCCCTCTCCCCTTATTGTTCCTCCCCTTCCCCTGCCCTCACTTCTCCTCATCCATCACTTTTCTTCCCCCCACCTCCCCTCCCCTCCCCTACCCTACCCTACCCTACCCTACCCTACCCTACCCTCAGTCCCTACTCTTCTGATAATAACAAAGTGAATGACAAAAAATGAAGGTAAATAAAAAGTTGATGAGAGAGGATGAAAAAAGTGGAGTACTCTCGCCTCTCTGTAATGAGGCGTGAAAAGGCAGGGGAGGGGAGGGCAGGGGAGGGGAAGGGGAGAGGAAGAGGGGTGAGGGGAGGGGGAGATGAAGAGAGAGGAGGGGAGGGGAGGGTGAAGGGGTGGGGAGAATGGCGCAGGGGAGGTGAGGGGGTCAGATTGCTGTAGGATATAAGGGAAGAGGAAGGAAGAGAGGGAGATATGATAGGTGAGGGGAAGAAGAGAGGATGGGAAACGGAGTTGAGGCGAGGGGAGAGAGGAAGGGTTGGAAGAAGACTAAGAGAGGACAGAGAGAGGAGGGGGGAGGAAGGGTTCAAAGAAGTACAAAGGAAAGCAAATTGTAACAGACATACTGGTCCTTTCGCGGCTGTTTGGTATAGGAAAGGTTATACAAAACTATTATTTCAGTTGAAGACAAGGGTAGAAAAGCAGGAGGGCTCCCCCCTCCCACCCACCAAACCCTCCAGCCGAAACCGGCAGGAAATAGTGAGAAGGACCACCATGCAGCATAGAAAAGCTGTCATGGAAATTTTATAGGAAAGAGGGAAAGAAGATCTCATTCTGCAATATCTACATGAAAAGGAAAGTAACATTGTCAGCAGTATTAATCAATGTTGTTCTGCGATATTATCCTCCAGGCTCTGAAAAGAGAAAAATTACAGAACTGTATTATTCAGGAGTGTACATGGTTAGCTGGGGATTAGAAGACAGGTACTTATCCAAGCGATTTTTAAAGGTTAGTACTATATCACAGTTTACTACACAGGAGGGCAGTTTATTACATATATTTACAAATCTGTTAAAGAAGACATGCTTAGCTTCATGCGACAGAAATCTTTTGCCGATAATTTTATGTCCATTGCCTCTAGTATAATTTGAGCGATCAACTGTAAAGTATTTATCGAAGGCCTTGTTATCATGTCCTTTGAATATTTTGAATACTTGAGTTAAATCTCCTCTTAACCTGCGTTTAGTTAGGGTAAAGAGATTCAGGGCTTCTAAACGCTCCTCGTATGGTTTGTTTCTCAAGCTGGATATCATTTTGGTCACCCTTCTCTCTCAAGTTTCTGTCTTTTTTGTAATAAGATGACCAGAACTGGACACAATACTCTAAGGGTGGATGTACTAAGGAAGTATACAAGGTTAGGATGCTATTTTCTTATTTGTATTTAAATGCTCTACTAATGACTCTGATTAATTTGTTGACTTTTTCAACAGCCTCTGTACACTGCTTGGTTTAAAATAATTTGTTACTATAATTCCTAATTTTTTTTGTGACTGACATTATCTATTTGAATAGTGCTCATAGTGTAACCAGCTTTTTCATTTTTATTTCCAATGTTTAGCACCTTGCATATCATCATCATCATCATCATCATCATCATCTAATCCTGTGTTCCCCCATGAGTATCGTAGGAGCCCGGGCCTAAGCAAGTTGGTCCTGATATTTAAGACGAGAGTGACCAGCCTCACTCATTCCTTAGTGGCATTACGTGAACAATAAACCCCAACCACCCCTTGGATATAAATCTGCACCGGCTCAATCCGATTGGAGCTCCATAATTACCCACTAAAACACCAGGCCCCATACTCTGCTTATATGGTTACCACCCAGTGTAGTAAATGGTTTCCTGGTGTACAGGAAACCATTTGGATTGTCCTTCAGTGTAGAGTCACCCGCAGACAGAAGGAAGAGGAAAGAATTAAGGAAAGAAAGGCAGAAGAAGGAAGGAAGGAAGACAGGAAAGGAAAGTCACCTGAGATCAGCACTATATCGAGTGAGAGGATGGTGAGCGCCACCACCTACTATGCATATGCTAATATTAAAGTCAATCTGGCATATCTGGGCCCAGTTAAAAAGTCTATCGAGGTCACTCTGAATTGCCTGCCTCTGTAAAGATGTGTCTGCTCTGTTTCCAAGTTTAGTATCATCATCAGATTTGGATATTTTACAGAATAAACCATGATTTACATCATTTATATATATTAAAAACAGAATAGGACCCAATACTGAGGTCTGTGGCATTTCACATGTAGCATCGTTCCCGTCTGATTCTTCACCGTTTATTACGATTCTCGTTACGCCCTGTAAGCCAGTTATTAATCCACCCGAGCACATTGCCACTGAACCCGTGTGCCGTCAGTTTCTAGTCTTGTATGGGAACTTTATCAGCTGCTTTCTTAAAATCAAGATAGACGATATCAACACATCTGGTCTTATCATAAATATTGAATATGTCACACAAGAAATCCAAGAGGTTTGTAAGGCAAGAGCAATTATTTCGAAAACCATATTGTGAATCTTAAGGGAGATTATTTAGTTCTAAGTGCTTAACAAATTTGTCTCTGATAATAGTACAGTATCCAACAACTTGCACACCACTGAAGTTAAGCCTATTGGTCAGTAATTTTCTGGTTGTTATTTGTTGCCATTTTTAAATATTGAAGTTGCATTTGCTACTTTCCGCTCATCAGGCACCTTACTATTTCTTTGAGAATTCTTGTATACCTCAACTAGTGGCTTAGATATTTTATTCACTGCTTCCTTCAGAATGCTCGGAGATATTTTATAATATGACCCCTGTGTTTTATTCACTTTAAGTTTACCATTGGCAAGTCGTACATCATTCTCGCTAACAGTAATGTCGTTAATTGTGTTACCCTCTTCTGAGACAACAGGAAAAGTTAGAGGAATGGAATCTCTATTTTCAGCTGTAAATATGGATGCAAAGAAAGTGTTGAGAATTTTAGCCCTCTCCATTTCATCGTCGGTATGCTCTCCAATATCCGTGACTAGTGGACCTATTAAAGTGTGGGAGGGAGAGAAGAGAGAGAAAGACAGGGGGAGAGGAAAGATGGGAAGAAGAGGAGAGCATAGAGAGAGGGGAGAGGAAGAGTGGGAAGTAGAGGAGAGGATAGAGATAGGGGGAGAGGACAGAGGGAGGGAGAGAGGAAGGGTGGGAAGAAGAGAGAATAGAGAGAGGGGAGAAGAAGGGTGGGAAGAAGAGGAGACAATAAAGTGAGGGGGAGAGGAAGGGTGGGAAGAAGAGAAAGTTAGGATAAAGATAGAGGTGAAAGGAAGGGTAGAAGAAGAGGACAGGATTGAGTGATAAAGAAAAGAAGGAAGGAATGGAGAGGAAGAGGAAGCAGGAAGCAGAGGAAGTGAAAGTATATGTAAGGGAAGGAAAGATGGGTAGGGGAAGGGAGAGACGGGTCAAGGAGGGGAGAGAAGGGAGGGGATCTGCGAAGGAAGGAAGAAGTGGAAGGGGAGGGGAGCCGGAAGGGTGCAAGAGGGGTGTGGAGAAGGGAGGGGTGGTGTGTGTGTGAGAGAGAGAGAGGGGGGGGGGGAGAGTGGAGTTAGAAAGGAAAGAAAAAATAGAGAAAGGAGGGAGAGGAAAGATGAAAGAGAAAGGAAGGAGAAAATGGGAAGGATGGAGAGGGGAGTGGAAGGGTAGGGAGAGGGGAAGACGAGTACACGATACCTGAGGGAAGGAAATAGGAGAAGGAGAGGGGAATGCAGAGGAGGAGTGGGGAGGGGAGGGGAGAAGGTCAGGAGGGAAAAGGAGAGGTAAGGGAAGGAAAGGGGAGAAGGGGAGGGTGAAGGAGGGGAGAAGGAGGGGTGGGTGAGTTATGAGGAAGGTTTGAGGAGGGGAGTGGAAACTGGGAAAGAAGGAAGGGAGGACAGCATACCTAAGGGAATGAAAGGGAGTGGAAAGTGTAGGGGAGAGAGGAGTGAGAGAGAGAGCAAAAAGAGCAGAGGGGAGGACAGGGAGAAAAGAGAGGAGATGAAGAGAGTGAGGGAAAAATGGACGAGATTAAGCAAAGGATGGAAAAGTGTGCAATAAAGGAAAAAATATATATGGAGAGGAAAGGATATGTGAGAGGAAAAGGGAGTGGAGAGAGAGAGAGAGAGAGAGAGAGAGAGAGGGGGAAAGATAGGTGAAGGGATGGGGAGAGGAGAAGAATGGATAAAGGTAGGGAGGGAAAGAGAGGAAGGAGACGAGCAGATGGGAAGCATAGGGGAGGAAGATGTTTGAAGAGAGGAGTGGAGGAATGAGTGAGGAGGGAAGGCGAGAAAAAAGAAAAAAGTTAGCAGATAGGAAAACGTAGGAAAAAAAGAGTCTGAAGGGAGAAGGGAAAGGTGAGGAGGATAAGAGAGGAGAAAATAAGATCACAGTGAGAGCATGAAGGGAGAAGGGGAGAAGAACAGGGTGAGAGGGAAAGGAGGGAGAAGAAAAGCAAACAGGAATACTTGGGGAGAGAGTGAAAGGAGTTTTAAATAAAGGGGGGGAGAGAAGTGGAGTGGGAGGGAAAGGAGAGGAATAGAAAAGAAATTCTTGGGGAAGTTGACGAGAGGAGGGGAGAACAGTAGAGTGAGAAGAGGAGGAGAGGTAGGAGATGGGAAGCAGCTTACAAGATTACATAAAGAAGAGATAAATTTCAAGAGGAAAGGAAGAGGAGAGATAGGAGAAGAGAGGAAGCAGTAAAGAGAACACAAAAGGAAGGAAGGAAGAAGGATTGGAAGAAATTAATTGAAATACATAGGGGAGGAAAGACTAAGCAAAGAGGAGGTATGAGTAGGGTAAGAAGGGAAACAGAAGAAGGTGGAAGTAAGAGTAAGGTGGGATGGGAAGGAGAGGAAGAGGGACGGTATGAGATGGGAAAGAAAGGGAAAGGTTAAGGGTTAGGTAAGAAGGGAAAGAGAGGAAGTGATGAGTTAGGAGTAAAGTGAGAAAGGAGAGAAAGAGAGAAGTTTAGAGTAATGTGAGAAAGGAGGGAGAGGAAGAGATTAAGTAGCAAACAAGAACACATTAGGAAGGAAGGAGTTTGAAGAAAAGAGGGGAGGAGAGGAGAGTGAGGAGGCAAGGAGAATGAGGATAATAGAGGAAGGAACAAACAGTAGCTAATAAACAGGACGTGCAGGTAACAGGACGGCCGTTTTCCTATAACTAGATTATCTTTCTGGGGCACAGTTTAAAAATTATCGAGACTTCCATTGTGTTTAACGTTTTGAAGCACAGGACGGAGGACGCTGTAACACAACTGCTTAGCCAATTTCATTCACATAAATAGGCTAACCAAAGGACATTTTTTTTTTTATTCTTGAAGGGAGAATGTTTTCCTCTGTTTCTTCTTTGTGTTGCTCTTATTCTTTTTACCATCTTTCGTTTTAGTGCCTGACGCCTTTATTTGTGGGCCGATTGACTAGAAAATTCCTGTGCATCCACCTAGACTTCTTTCTCAGATTCTAATTTAGGCCTTTAAAATGCTTTCATAACAAGGAAAGTATAAAAAGACGGGTGCGGATCCAGCAGACACCAAATCATCTACCCCACTAAAGGCTCGTGTTATACTGGGCAGTGTTATGGATCGGGGCGAGTTTGGTTCACTTACCTCCTCCGCCCCATAACCTGTTTGCTTTGGGATTATTTTTATAGCATAGGAGTTACAAATACAAGCAAGTACCTGTATTCACTTGTAAGAGGGAGACTTTGGGAAATGTCATGCATCTACCCGCAAATGTTTTCTCTTTAGTTTTTTCCACCAGACTGATCATTCAAGAGAACCCCATCGAAGGAAAGGGATAAGTGAAAGTTGCATTTCATCCCACCAGATCCAGAG
>NC_137056.1:12536722-12546722 GCF_032717465.1 Coenobita brevimanus | reverse complement strand
CTTTGATTCGCGTCCCCGTGGAGATCAAAGGGACGTTTCGTGTATCTCACTACCCCCATGCGGACGTGGGAAATGGGATGATGATGATGATGATGATGGCATTTAGTATCATCAGATGGGAAGAAGGGTCGGGAAGGTGATATAATGGTGATAATGATGGTGGTGGTGATGATTATGATTATTATGATGATGCTGATGATTATGGTGGTGGTGGATGTTATTATTACTGTTATTATTTTTTGTGTTATTATTTTTATTATTTGTATTATTATTATTGTTGTTGTTGATGTTAGCTGTGGTAGTGATGGTGTTTTTGCTGTAGTTGTTGTTGCTGTTGTTATTATTATTACCGGTATTATTATTATTATTATTATTATTATTATTGTTATTATTATTATTATTATTATTATTATTATTATTATTATTCATTAGTAGCGGTAGTGGTGGTGTTCATGTTGAATTTATAGCTTATTATTATTATTATTATTATTATTATTATTGTTATTATTATTATTATTATTATTATTATTTATTAGTAGCGGTAGTGGTGGTGTTCATGTTGAATTTATAGCTTATTATTACTATTATTATTATTATATTATTATTATAAGAGTTAAGTTTAATAATCACTTTGAAATATGACAAAGAAATTTGTGTTGGAGGTGAATGGGATGTAAGAAAGGTCAGATCTGGAATGGATATACTCATTTTACTCTAACTTGACCTAAAATTGACATCTCTCCATCTTTAATATAGAGTAGTAGCAATATATCAACATTATAATATGATGCTAGTCACGAAGAAGTGCTACAGAAAGATGTTGTGTCGTTGCATTGTAGATTACTGCCACTGAAACAGGGTACCTGAAATACGATGCAAAAGGACGAAAATCTGGGCAAATTAAGATGAAAGAGGTATGGTCAAAGGATGCGTAACTGGACAGAAGCCATCATCATCATCATCATCATCATCATCATCATCATCATCATCATCATCATCATCATCATCATCATCACCACCACCACCACCACCACCACCACCACCACCACCACCACCACCACTACCACCACCACCACCACCACCACCTTGTCCTCCGTGGTGGTGTGTTGTGTCGGTGTTGTGGTGGTGTAGGTGTGAGGTAAGGGGGTCAGTGGGTGAAGGAGGGCCATGTACTCTTTAACACCCTCCACACACCCAGGGGACTTGAAGGGGACGGGGAGCCAAGGCAAGGTACGCAGGGAAGTGGGGGGAAAGTATGGAAGAAACGGGAGGGAAAGTACGAGGAGAATGGGAGGGAAAGTGTAGAGGGAGTGGGAGGGAAAGTGTGAAGGGAGGGAGAGTATGAAGGGATGTGGAGGGAAAGTACGAGGAGAATGGGAGGGAAAGTATGAAAGGGAGGGAAAGTATGAAGGGAAGTGGAGGGAAAGTGTGAAGGGAGTGAGAGGAAAAGTATGGAGGGAAGTGGAGGGAAAGTATAGAGGGAAACAGAGAAAGTGGAGCAAAAGGGAGGGCATGTACAGAGGGAAGTGGAAGGAAAAAGAGGGAAAGTATGAACGGAGGGGGGGGGGGAAGTACGGAGGAAAGTGGGAGGAACTGGAAGAAAAGTAGGGAGGGGAGGAACTAAAGAATAAATAAGAAGGGAAGTGGAGGGAAGGAAAGGAATTTGAGAGAATGAAGGAGAATGTGGAGGGAAGTGCAGGGAAGGGAAGGAGTTTGAGAGAATGAAGGAGAATGTGGAGGGAAGGGAAGGAATTTGAGAGAATGAAGGAGAATGTGGAGGGAAGGGAAGGAATTTGAGAGAATGAAGGAGAATGTGGAGGGAAGGGAAGGAATTTGTGAGAATGAAGGAGGATGTGGAGGGAAGCCAGACTTGAAAGAAAAAATAGTTTGATGAAGAAAGCACATGAGAGATCTAGGGAGGGAAGGAAGAGAAAAGGGGGAGAAATGGAGGGAGAGAGAGAGAGGGAGGGGGGGGAAGTAAGGGAAAAACTCTAAGGTGTTGTATAAGGATATCCAGATTTTGGAACAGATAGATAGAGAGGAAAAGACTGACAATTGATAGATAGAAAAGTAGACACACACACACACACACACACACACACAGATGGGAAGGCAAGCAAGAGACCGACAGACAGACAGGCGGACAGAAACCAATTAATTCCTCCATTTTAACCCAGGGATCCAGTTATCTCCCTTCTCTCCTCCTCCACGAGAGAGAGAGAGAGAGAGAGAAAAAGGGGGGGGTCCTAGAGAGAAACGAGATGGATGGAGTGACAGAGAGAGCGAGAGAGAGAGAGAGATGCGGAGGGGTGAGAAGGGAATTGTTTGGAAGAGTATGAAAGAGAGAGAGGGGGGGGAGGAAGGGAATGTTTTGAAACTGTATAAAATAGAGAGAGAGGAGTGGGGGAGAGGGAGGGGGAGTGAGTGAGTCAGAACAGACATAGGACAGACGGATGGCGAGGGCAGGAAGCGGTAGGCTACTCCCCCACTTTAACATGGGTGAGTATAGCGGCCACTGCTAAATATAGCGGCCTGGTTAAAGTGGATGTCGCCCGCCCCACACCTCCCCGCCCCACCCCACCCCCACAAACAGTACCCGCCCCACATAGCCACTACTTTTTTATCTTCACACCCACTGCACACCTTTGAGTCCTTAATTTACACCTCTTCGTCCTCATCTGTAATATACACATCCTTCCCACCCTGTTTCACATTCTGGGTGTTTTCTGCTCCGTTTTTCCCACCCACATTTACGCCTCAAATATAAATCATGCACACCCATCTAACCCACCGACAAGATAAAACTTCCCCCCCCCCTCCCTCACATCCCCTTGCAGCCCCCTGTACATCCTGGCATTGTTTTCTATGTCCACCCACTTTTTTCACCCATTTTTGCGTCTACCATATCCACCTGACTCACTGTATTTTCATCCACCTTTTATTTCCTCCACATGAAACAACAGCCACTGTTAAAAGCCCCTTCGTTTTCTTTTTCCACCCACTTTTCTCACCCATTCACGCTTATAAGATATCCAATTCCGCTCTTCAGGGATGGATGGATGGATGGATGAATTTGTGTATGTATGTATGAATGTACGTATGTCCGTATGTATGTATTTATGAATGAATGTATGTATGTATGTATATTTGTATGTATGTATATGTATATTAACATACATCTCATCAGTGCTTGGTCTGATTTGGATTAACATTGGCATATAAGCTGTGTGTATTGATGGGAAGAAGTGATTCAGTTTTGGTGCAGATCGATCAAAGGTCAAAGGTCGTGGATCAAGGTCACAGTTCAGGGAGCGGCGTTGCCTCATAAATGTCGGGGTGGATTTGGATAAAAAATCGCACATATGTTGTATGGAGAGGGGAAGAGTGGTTCGGTGTGGGTGGAGATCAAGCAAAGGTCAAGGGCACAGGTCAAGGTCAGAGTTCGAGTGTGGTGTCGAAGTTGTGTATCCACTCTCCTTGACCTCCGCACCCTACCAAAAAAAGAAAAAAAGAAAAAAAAAAAGCACTTTCCCCTCCCCTTCCCAGCTTTTCGGTATCCACTCCCCGTGTCTGCCCCCTTGCCGCCCATCGCGTACCATTCCCTTCAGTGTTGTTACTCATCGCTACCCCACCCCACGTTTCCCGTAGCCACCCGCTTCATACCACCCATTTAATATACCAGAGTCAACCAAACTTTTCACCCCTCGATCCCTGCCCCCACTAGACTTGACCCACTTTCATTCCCTGCCGTACAAAATCTAAAATTCTCACCCTCCACCCACATCCCCTCTCCCCGTCCACCTCACCTCAGTTCCCCCCATCCCTTCCCTTCCCCCACATTCCCCTTCCCCCTTCCGTCCATCCAAATCTCCCACTCCACTTGTTCAGTTGTCATTATAACGCTTTGGTAAAATTACTTGGTTAATGCTACCATAAGGCGATGTTGATTACTTAGAAGAGACTGTAAGAAGAGAAGGACTACTTGTGACTTGTATTAAACCTACAAACTTATTATGAGATCTAGCCATCCATCCATCCATCATCCAGTCCTACTTTGCCCCATGAGGAGCGTAGGAGCCCGGGGCTAGGCAAGTTGGTCCTGACATTTAAGATGAGAGTGACCAGCCTCACTCATCCCCGAGTGGCATAACGTGAACAATAAACCCCAACCATCCCTTGGATATAAACCTTCACCGGCTCAATCCGATTGGAGCGCCGCAATTACCCACTAAACCACTTGGCGCCATAATTTAGTTATGTGGTTGCCACCCAGCGTAGTAAATGGTTTCCTGGTGTACAGGAAACCATTCGGCTTGTCACTCAGTGTAGAGTCACTTACAGGCAGAAGGAAGAGGAAAGAATGAAGGAAAGAAAGACAAAAGAGGGAGTACGAGTATAAGGTCACCCATACGCAGAAGGACGAGGAAAGAATGAAGTAATGAAAGACAGAAGAGGAAGGAAGGAAAGGGCAGACACGCGGGGGCAGCACTACATCGAGTGAGTGGATGGTGAGCGCCCTCACCCACCACTATTATGAGATCTATGCTGAATAAAATCGTCTGTAGTTAGTAAAAGATGAATAGGCGCCATTGTACTGAGGGGGTTAACATACTCCACGTCTTTCTTCCTCTTCTACCTTGTCTTAGCTCTGCTCCCCCCCGTTATATTTTTGTCCACCCCGTCATATACCTACCCACCCCGTTATATCTTTACCCCACTCCGTGATATCTATACCCCTCCGTTTTATACCTGCCTTACTCGTTATATCTCTGCCTCACCCTGTTATACCTCTACCCCACCCTGTTATATATCTACCCCCACCCAGTCATATATCTACCCCACCTCGTTGTATAGCCAATCTGCCTCACCTCGTTATATCTCTACCCCACCCCATCATATCTCTACCCCACCCGTCATATCTCTGCCCCACCCCATCATATCTCTACCCCACCCCTTCATTTCTGTAATCCCACCTCGTTATATATGTATCCAACCCCATCATATCCGTGCTTCACCTCGCCATATTTGTACCCCACATTAACTTCCTCACCTAGTCATGTCCCTACTCTCTCTCTCTCTCTCTCTCTCTCTCTCTCTCTCTCTCTCTCTCTCTCTCTCTCTCTCTCTCTCTCTCTCTCTCTCTCTCTCTCTCTCAGTACGACGACTACGTGTAACTTTATTCTTCCTGTCTCCAAACGATTATATTCAGCTCAAGACTACGACCTCGAGAAGTCTTTTTTCAGCATAGTATAAATGAAAACAGTGGAAATAAACTATACTCTTGTTGCGCCAGCTTCCCCTAAAATAACCTTTTCTCCATTTTCAATGCTGAGTTGAAACCAGAAAGCACTCAGAGAGCGCATACCTCCGCCAATGCCGTTTCCATTAAAAAGGATCCGGATTCGGATCCATGGAGTTACTGAGTGGAATACATAGGATCCGGATCCTCCCCAAAATTTAATCAATTGATCCTTAACCCGTGGCCCACTATTCCACAAAATTTTAATGAAATTCATTGAGAACTTTTGGAAATATTGTGATCCGCCCCAAAATTTAATCAGTTCTTTCTTGGCCCATGGACCACCCTTCCACAAAATTTCACTGAAATTTATTGAAAACTTTTGGAGATATCGTGTGGACAAACAAACAAACAGACAAACATAGGTAAATGCATAATCTCCTTCAACAACGTTGGCGGAGGTAACAGTAAATTAACTTTAGAATATGGTGCTAGTCACGAGTAAGTGTTAATGGAAAGAATAGCCAGTGTATTGTCTTATTCTGCTATTGCGCTACGTGAAACAAGCTGTAAAAGGAAAAAAAAAAACTGGGCCAAGTTAAAGTGCAGGGACAATGATAAAGACGTCGCCGTACTGGAGGAGTTAATCAGCAACTTTCGCCGGTGTAAAGCAGGCACCTAAACAATCCTCAAGACTACGACACGCAACCACCGCCATGTAAGTTCAGGTGCCTGGGTCAGTTTTAGGTGCGAACAGGCGCTGGTAAAGAGACCCTGTCCAGTGATCCTGTGGTTAGAACTGATCCCGGGACCTGTCGATTGCGGGTCAAGCATTATACACTTACACCTCCCTGTTATACACCCACGGCTCCCTATTATACACCCACACCTCCCTATTATACACCTATACCTTCCTATTATACACCCACGCCTCCCTATTATACAGCCACACCTCCCTATTATACACCCACACTTCCCTATTATACACCCACACTTCCCTATTATACACCCACACCTCCCTATTATACACCCACATCTCCCTATTATACACCCACACCTCCCTATTATACACCCACACCTCCCTATTATACACCCACACCTCCCTGTTATACACCTACGTCTCCCACTGAACCAGTCCCCGATTATGATACTGACTATGCGAGGGGAGCATGCTATCCACTACACCACTCTCCGTGCCTCCCACTCTCCCACCCCTGCCCACCCACATCATACGCACACTCTTTCCAACGCCACCCCACCCACCCCTCTTCCCTCTCCTCCTTCACCTCTCCCTCACCCCTACCCCGCCCTCCTTTACCCCTTCCCCCCTTCCATCCCACCTTCTCTTCCCTCCTCCACCCCACCCTCTCTTCCCCCCCTCCTCCTCCTCCTCCTCCTCCTCCTCCCTTCCTTCTCGAACCCCTCCCTCGTTCACCCCTCTTTCCTCCCCAACCCTGCCAACCCCTCCCTCGTCTTGCCCCGTCCCACCCCATCTCAACAAGCCATCCTTAGCACTGCCTTTAACTCCGCTTGCCCTCCCCCCCCCCTCTCTCTCTCTCTCTCTCTCCTGTGTGATCTATGCATCTGTAACTTTCTTGTGTAGCTTTGTATTGTAACTTTTTGTCCCTCGTGTATACGTAACTCTCTCTCTCTTTCTCTCTCTCTCTCTCTCTCTCTCTCTCTCTCTCTCTCTCTCTCTCTCTCTGCACCAATCAATACGGGGGGGGGCCATTAAGAGATTGATTCTGATTGGGCGGGGCGAGATAACACGTCTGGACACGCCTTAACCAATGAGGCGCCTTTATGCCTCTAATGGCCTGCTTTAGGGTGGTTTAGGGGTGTAATGGGCCGGTCTAATGGGCTGCTCTTGAGTGGTTAAATGCCTCGTTGTGTGTCCCGTATTTCTCTCATGTTGTTCAAGATTTTATACACTGTTCATCTTAACCTGGCGTAAAATTGCCATCTCTCCATCTTGAGCGCTGTGCCATAACAAAAGATTAGCGTAAAAATATGGTGCTAATCACGAAGAAGTTCTGTGGAAAGGACGAACTACAGAACTGGCTTATTATACGTGAAATAAGCAACAGAAGGACGAAAATATGCGCCAAGCTTTAAATGAAAGAGCTGTAATTAATTGAGGTAATGTAGACTGATTTAAATAGCGTCATTTGGCTGTGTAATGACTCGGTGTGTGGGGTTTAATGGGTTTGCGTTCGGTGCTTTAATGGGCTGGTTGAAGTGTACTGTTTAGGTGGGGTAAAAGCTTGGTTCGGGGGTAATTTAGTGTCTGGATGGATGTTTAGATTAGGTTATTGACAGTTTAGGATGGTTTGTGGTTTAGTTTAAGGTTAGTTAATGGGTTGGTTTAATGGTGCGGGTTAGTGAGGTCATGGTTTAGTCAAGGGGGTCTAATGGGTTGGTTTATAATGGCGTAATGGTGTGGTTAGAGGTACTGTACTGTGTGTGTTTTTTTTAGGTGGTTCAACGCCTTGTTTAGAGTGGCTTAATGGGCTTGTAAAGGGAATAGGTGTCGATTTAGGATGGTTTAATGGGTTGGTTTAGGGTGGTTTAGAGGAATATTGGCAAGGTTTATGGGGGTTTGATGGGGTGGATGAGGAATAATATTAAAAAGAACTTATTGGGATGGTTTCGTGTGGTTTATTGAGTGATTTGGAGTGAATGGGATGGATTAGAGTGAGTTAATGGGGTGGTTTATGGTAGTTTAATAGAGTGGTTTAATGGAGTGATTTAGGGTGGTTTAATGGGGTGGTTTAGAGTGGTTTAATGGGGTGGTTTATGGTGGTTAATAGAGTGGTTTAATGGAGTGATTTAGAGTGGTTTAATGGGGTGGTTTAGAGTGGTTTAATGGGGTGGTTTAGAGTGGTTTAATGGGGTGGTTTAGAGTGGTTTAATGGGGTGGTTTATGGTAGTTTAATGGGGTGGTATATAGTGGTTTAATGTGGTGGTTTATAGTGGTTTAATGGGGTGGTTTGTAGTAGTTTAATAGGGTGATTTAAAGTGGTTTAGTAGATTTGTTTAGGGTGATTTAATGGGGTTGCTTAGACATGTTTAATGGGGTTGTTTAGAATGATCTAATTGAGGTGATTTGGGGTGGTTTAATGGGCCAGTTAACCCCTTCAGCCCGGGGACATCGTCTGTATTTCATCTTTGCTATCAGTAGACGATTTCTTGAAGCTAAGGATCGAGCATGGTAATAGCGAAGGGGCAGTGAAGAGTATATTTGACCCCTCCAGTTAGAATCCCTCGTAAGCTGTATAAAGGCTGAAGATAGCAAGATTAACCCCTTCAGTCCTTCAGTCCAGTGACAAGCTTTTCATTTCATTCTAAAGTTAATAGATATTTTTAATTAATTCAGTACGAGGACGTCTTTTCTAAATTGAATAAAATCGTCTGGTGGCAGGAAGACTGAGGTTAATGGGAACAAGTGCTATTCAAGGAGATGAAAGATTTATTTTAAGTTAAAGTCAGATGATTTGATTTAGGTTAATGCAATTGTTTTGTTCTGGATAATGCCAGACCGTGTGTTTGAGGTGGATGAAGAATTATATTCAGGAAAATGCCAGATTATATTATTCAAGTTAACTTTAAATGGGTTTATAATACCAGACTATTAGAGTGTCGGTAGGCACTGTGTAGGGATAGCAACGATACGCCCAATACCTAAGAAACAAAAACCTTCATATCTCCCAAACACAAAAGTTTTAAGCCCTTATGTACAATAAACCATCCTCAGAGTAGTGATAATATAACGCTGAAGGCATTTCTGCTAACGGGTAAACTCCGATTTCTCCATATGTTGTCTTTTTACTTTCTAAAGTAGCCTACCTCTAAATGGCATAATTGATTGCCTTAGTTTTCACAGAGGGAGGGTTCTTTCTTCTTCAGTTATGCTTTTCGTTGGACATGCACTCCGCACCTTATTAAATCTAACAAATATAAACGGTTAACATTGGTAGGTTATTAAATGTCGGTGAAAATCAACGGGCACTGTCCATAGACTTTTTTATTCGGGGGGGGGGGAAATGTTCAAGTATTGGTATTTGTCCAGAAGTTATGAAAGATAGGTTTAATAAAAAATGAAATTAAAATGAATAAATGTATCAGGGTCGGTGGACTCTCCTTATGTAGGAATGGCGCCAACACGCCCACTAGCTTTAATATATAGTCTTCTCAACCTCCAAACGCAGAGGCTTTAAAATGGTAAAAGTACGGGAAACAGGTATAAATAAACATTTTTAAACTATGTGAAGATGTAGGTATGACACAGTGCCATAAACCACGAGAGCTAGATGGAGGCACTCGGCAGGCCAGGCAGGGATATTGCGGTAATAAACGCATGTAACCCCATCTCTGCACCGTTTTTATTTTTAACTCCAGTAAGTGTCAATACGGCGTAGCAGATACTTAGGTGTATGTGCACTCACAAAGAAAGTGCCATTATGATATGACCATGACCCCACCATGCACTACACAAACGTATAGAGGTGGTAAAAAGACCAAATAAAAGTCTAGGGATGAGGTTACGTGTGGTTTTTATCCCATCATCCCTTCCTGACCTACACAGTGCCTCCACATAGTTCCAGTATTTTTTGACAGTGTACCATTCCTACATCTGCATCCATTTTATAGAATTTATTTTTATGTTTTATTCAGTTGAGTGAATACAGTATCAAGAGCACTTATTTTAGCGATGATTTAGGATCTTACCTGTGCTTTGACCTCTTTATTGTATTTGTATTT
>NC_137056.1:12529222-12531722 GCF_032717465.1 Coenobita brevimanus | reverse complement strand
GGCACCCGCCTCTTATGTGTGTGTGTGTGTGTGTGTGTGTGTGTGTGTGTGTGTGTGTGTGTGTGTGTGAGGGAGACATACAAAGACAGACACAGACAGACAGACAGACAGAGGGAAACAGAGAGCTCCCTTCTCTTGTGACACCTTCCTCTTTCCTCCTCATGTAACACTTTCCTCTTTCCTTCTCTTCGTCCTCTTCCTCCTCTTATACCGTAGCACCCTTCTCTCCACTTAGAACTCCTTCCTCTTTCCTCCCTGTCACACCCTCCTCTTTCTTCCTCTTGTAAAACCCTCCCCTTTCCTCATATGGCACTCTCATTTTTTCCTTCCTTTCCTCACCATACTCTCCTCTTACTCTTTCTTCTCTTTTTTTTTCTTCTCTCTTTATGATATTCCTTTTTCTTAATTTTTCTTTTTCCATCCCTCCATGATTCATTATTTTTTATCATTTAACATTTTCCATTTTTTCTTACTTCGTTATCACTCTCTTTTCATTCCTTCTTATGAGCGTCATGTTTTATCTGTGTTCTTTTCATTCTATCTCTCCTTTACACTTTCTCTCTTCTATCCTTAACACTTACTTCCTTTCACATTCTTTCTTTCCTTCTTGTATTCTGTTTTTCCGTCATTCTGTCCATCTTTCGTTAATTGCTTCCTTCACAGACACTCCTTCCTCCTTTCCCTCACACGCCTTCCTTCCTTCTATCCATCACACACTTCCCTTCCTTCTATCCCTCACACGCCTTCCTTCCTTCTTTCCTTCTTTACCTCCTTGCATCCTTTACAAGCTTTCTTTTCTCGTTTCCGTCCCACTTTTTTTTTTTTCAGTCCTTCACTCTCTCTTCATCAGTCTTTCTTATTATCTTTCCTTCTCTTCCTTTCATATGTTCTTTCCTTCAGTCCTTCACCCTGTCTCTTTCTTTCCATCCTTCCCACACTTCCTTTTCATCCTTCTCAGTCCTTCCCTCCTTCTTTCTTTCCTTCTGTCCCTCATTCTTCCCCTCTAACCCTCACACAGGATTAGATGATGATGATGATGATAATAATAATAACAATCTTTTTTTCTTTTTTTCTTCTCTTCTCACATTCTCTTTCTTTCCATCCTTCCCTCTCTTTCTTTCCTTCCATCCTTCCCTCTCTTTCTTTCCTTCCATCCTTCCCTCTCTTTCTTTCCTTCCATCCTTAGCTCTCTTTCTTTCCTTCCATCCTTAGCTCTCTTTCTTTCCTTCCATCCTTCCCTCTCTTTCTTTCCTTCCATCCTTCCCTCTCTTTCTTTCCTTCCATCCTTCCCTCTCTTTCTTTCCTTCCATCCTTCCCTCACTTTCCTTCCATCCTTCACACGCATTTTTCTCCTTATATTTTTCTCACTGTTTCTTTTCTTGTCCTTCATTCTTACTTTCATTTTATCTTTCATTCTCTTTCTGTCTCTCTCTCTCATCTTGCCCAATCTCATCTCATTTTCCTCTTGCACATTTGCTCTCTTTGTAGTCTTATTCCTCGAGGTTAGAGCTGTTTTATGTCCTCTCTCTCTCTCTCTCTCTCTCTCTCTCTCTCTCTCTCTCTCTCTCTCTCTCTCTCTCTCGTTACCCTCCCTCCCTCTGCCTTTTTAATAATTGATACGACGTACGGAGAGAGAGAGAGAGAGAGAGAATAGAGAGAGAACCACAGAAACTTATCGACCATAGATACATAGATACACAAATAAATAGACAGATAGACAGATAGATAGACAAATTGATAGATAGATAGATAGATACTGAGGAAGAGAGACAGACAGAAAAGACGGAAACAGAAATCCATTGAACTACAGGAACCTATCGATGAATCAAATAGACAGACGGACAGACAGGCAGACAGACAGACAGACAGACAGAAAGAAAGAAAGAAAGGGAGACAGAAATATATCACCGCACTGTAGGAAACGGTCGGTGAATCAGAGAGACAGACAGACAGACACAAACCAAGAGAGAGACACACACACAGACATCAACACACAGACAGACAGACAGACAGAGCACAGCCAATCCCAGTACAACAAAATGCAGTGTTTTCTCCCTGGCCCCATCTCGTCTTCCTCCAGTACGGGTCATTTTCCCACACGACACAACCACCAAATCACCCTTACCGACGCACGCCTCTCAGATTCAAGGGTTTATTTCTGATAACACTATTCCAAACTGGATGCTGTGTTTTCTTTGTTTTTGTTTTTTTATTTATCTTTTATGTGTTTGTCTTGTGGTGAGTGTACATTAGTTGATTTTGTGTGTGTGTGTGTGTGTGTGTGTGTGTGTGTGTGTGTGTGTATGTGTGTGTGTGTGTGTGTGTGTGTGTGTCGTAAGGTTTGTTTGTTTGTTGTTATTTCGAGTTCTCATTTGTTTGTTTCCTCGTCCTTTGTTTCTATTTCCTCCTCCTCCTCCTCCTCCTCCTCCTCCTCCGTCTTCATTACTGTCATTTTCTTTTCTTCTTTCTTGTTTCCTTCTGCTTTTCCTCCATCACCCTC
>NC_137056.1:12499222-12526722 GCF_032717465.1 Coenobita brevimanus | reverse complement strand
ATGGTCTTGGCTGCTATATTTGGATCCTACCCAGTGCATTTATTAGTGGGAAAAAAAAAGTATAATGATGATGATGATCTAACAGGTTCATACATATATCTCCATAGGCCTATTTGTGTGTGTGTGTGTACGCGATCCTATGTATGCATGAGCTGTATGTGTATCTATGTAAGTTAGTGTGCATGTCTAATTTATACAGTAAATCGTTGTATGTATGTGAAGAGGTTGTATGTATAAAATTAATGTGTATCTGAATATTTATACCTGACAAGTCTGTTAGTTTTTATGTATAAGCAAGGTAAACTACTACTCAAGAGGAAACGTCGACTCTCCCTCGTCTTATCTCCATGGCAACGAAACAGCTGATATTCTCCAAACACAAAGACGCACGTGGCTTTGTTTACTCCCCCAGCGTAGTATTTCCTTCATTCACGTGGGCGGCCCAGGCATCAAGGAAAAAGTTAAAGTTGATGGAGTGGTTAAGACTGACATTTGTGGCTATATGAGGGACGAAAAATGTGGAGATTATTTATTTTTTTCTTAGTTTTTCTGGATGTTCGTGGTTATTAATTTGTGAGATTGTTTCCTCCATGATTAAGTGCAAAAAATAAAATAGTAATATGTTCTGTGATTTTTGTGTGTGTTCTGGAAGGGGAAAATATTGAGTTTTAATTTTGATGTTATTAATTTTTGAGGTATTCCATTTCAGCTATTCACAATTCTGTAAAAAGAAATCTAGAAAGAAAAGAAATTCATCAGAGACAGAATTATAGGAACTTGAGCTGAATCCTGGACGCACAGAGAACGGACCTGGTGGGGCTATAGAAAACAGACTTAATGAGGATATAGAAAACGTGAGATGGTGTAGGTACTGTTGACCTCCCAATGACCTCCCCGTGGCCTGACCTACCTTGGCCGTGACCCTGCGTGCTGTGACCCCATGCGCCCTGCCCCGTGAGCCTGCCCCGACCCCACACCCCCTCACCTCCCTCCCCTCGTGCCCCCACCCCCCCTCGCCCCGCCACCCAGTCCCCCGCCCCCGCCCCAGCGACAGTGCGTGCCTCTGAGTCAGACGCGGGGTCCAGTGATGAGCATCGGGGCGGTGCGGGGCCGGGCGGGGGTGGCGGGGACGTGGCGGGGCAGGGTGGGGGTTGGGTTGGGCGGGGCGGGGCGGGAGTGAGGGGCGGGGGCGGCATGGCGGGGCTGTGCGGATGCTGGAAGGCGTCGTCGGGGGGCCACTGTGACGGGTGCGGGTACAAGGTGTTGCTGCGGGGCGCCCTTGACCACAAAACCCCCGCCCCGGCGCCTGGACCCACCTCCGCCCCGCCCCAGCCTGTCCTCATCACCCGGGAACGGCGGGGCGAGGAAGGGGGTGGTGGGGGTGTGGAGACCCCCATCCGGCAGCTACAGGCGTCACCGTCACAGGCACGGCGGCACTCCCACCCCTTCCACCTGGGCCCCAGCCCCGGCTCCGGCACCGGCCCCGCACTACAGTCACACTCCCTGACGCGCCGCCCCGCCCCGCAGGCCCTGCCACAGTCATCCGCGTACAATGTGCCACTACCCGATCCCGGCCCCGGGGCCCACCAACCAGCTCACCCCTGGGCGCTGCCGAATGAACCGGCCCCAGTGGAGAGGGGGTTGATGGGGGCGGGCCTGGGGGGTGCATACCCTCACCAGATGTTGCTAAGCACCATGCAACCCCCTGAGGAGCTGCGCCCCCCTCCCCGACAGCCCGCCTCATCGGATGGTGGCCTGGAGGACGTGTCACGCCTACCGTCCCTGCCAGGCTCACCGCGCCAGCCCCGCAGACCGCCGCCCTTCGATCTCACCTCCTTCGTGCCGCCGCTGTCCCCCGGCCCTGAGCAGCGCTGTGCCCCCGCCCCTGAGCAGCATCAGTATGAGGATTACCACAGCCAGACATGCGGTAGTGAGGGTGGTGCTGCCAGCCTAGCATGGCGGTACCAGGCCCTGTCCCTGGCCCGTGCCTCCTCCCGCTCCCATACGGACCTGAGGGAGGCCACGCCGCTGTCCTCGGCCTCCACCTCACCCCGCTCCTCACAGGGATCCCGCCCATCCTCACTCTACAGCTCCTTCACACTGCCGCCACCGCCCCCGCCGCCACGCGCCCGCCGCTTCAGCGTCCGCAGGCCGCAGGAGGTCCGTCATACCCTCACCTGCCCGTATGCCCGTCTTGGTGGAATGCTGGCTGGCTTATTGCATGACTTTACTTTTATCACTTTAACTTGGCCTAGACCGTTATCCTTATGCAGTTCATTTCGCAAAGCTCAGTCGCACTGAAAGACTGCTAAAGCTCTACATTCTTTCCACTGTACTTCTTCGTGACTATCGCAATATTCTTGTGCTAATCTCATGCCACGGCTCTGCACTGAATATGAGATGTTATGTTTTGGCCAAGTTAGAGTAAAAAAATCATAGTAACATAAGTAGCATATAGCATAATATTTTTTCTTCTTAATTTTTGCTCCAGGTTTGTCGCAGATCGTATTTATAATCTTATCGTTTACCAGTTACATGAGTAGATAGGCTGTAATTTGTATACATATTATTATTCATTAGTGTTGTTGTTGTTGTAGTTATTGTTGATCTTTTTCTTGGGATGTGTACAGTTAGTGTCAAAACTCAGCCAAGAGTAGTATCAACTCCTTCACTACGAGGCTGAAGATGGGTCATGCTGCGTGTGTACTCCAAGGCTATAGGAAAACAGAGAACTTAACAACTCTACGCGATTGTATTCAGCTTTGGTATATACTGAAGGAAGCAAGGGAAGGCTGCACCCAACACCTGCAGTTCAGAAAGTCACCTGAGATAATAAAGTCGTCTTGCAATGGTAAAAACAAAAAATAAAAAGTGTCATCGCAGTGAAGGGGTGAAGCGCTTTCCTAGTTTCCCATTGTACCCATCTGTGCATTTTTTTTTTTTTCGAATTTTCCTTATATACATTTTTGGATAATTCTTTTCCTTTTTTTCTTTGTCTTCTTGGTTGATGCGATAGATACTCCTTTGGTCAACTCTTTTTCTTTTTCCTTTTGATTATTTTTTCGTAACAGATGCGTCTCACGTACACTTTTAGCTCGTTCCTTTATTTTTTTTCCCTCTAGATGCGCTTCACTTATCCTTTTGGCGCGTTAATTCTTTTCCCTTTTCATTATTTTTCCTTTATACGTGCACTTCACATATGTTTCTGGGTCTTGTTTTTCTCCTTCATTGATACGCTTCACTTACTCTTTTGGTTGGTCTTGTTGTCTATTTTTGCTGGCAGCCTCTGTTCTAATCCTGTACCGGCTGAGGTCAAAGGTCAGCCTCCGTGTTTATCAAGGAGCTTATTGGCAAGAGGTCCAAGGCTTCCTAGTGATTTGTTTTTATTGGAAAGCCTTGTGTTTTAGTATTTCTTGCACTTCTGACTTTCACTCTAGTAGAAGTAGTAGTAGTAGTAGTAGTAGTAGTTGTTGTTGTTGTTGTTATTATTGTTGTTTTGTTGTGAAGCATGTGGTAGCGCTATAATTAGATGAAATGGTTGTTTTCCTTTTCTTAACTTTAATTTGGTTGTAAAATGTGTTGTGGCCGTGAAATTGAAGACAACAACATAAACAAACAACCTTATAAGTATACAATTCTATAAGTTCAGGGTCGTAGTTTTCATTTGTATATACATTCTTGTCCCTGTACGATTTCATTCTGTTTAGGGGAGACGTACCGAGATCGAGGGGTCAGTATAGTAGGCTCGTAGCGAGGGTCATCGGAAACGTGAACCCTATGGACTGCAAGTGGATGTTGCCCTTCTCCGGCAGTCCACCATCCTCCTCTTGGGGAATGGGAAGAGAACTGAGGGACGTTTGTTTAACCAGGGAACTCCTCTGCTGGGTCATATCAGTGCCACCACGTGAAGGCGTCCCTCTCCCGCACCAAGGAGTCAGTAAAAAGAGTTTATTCTAAGTTTAATAAAATGTCTGCGGTTGTCTAATTATCTTGGCATAATCGGTACATTCTTGCATCTACAGACGATTTTACACAACCCTGCGGGACCTCCTGTAATGAATGGGTAAGTGAAGCCCGTGTAGAACATCTCCAGTTCGAAAAGTTTCTCCAGAGATGAAAAATATAACATGAATAGAGAATACATAATTAAACTGAAGAGATTAAACTAGAAAACGCCATCGTACTGAAGGGGTTAAGTTGAAGAGAGTATGTAAGTATGGAAACTGACTTCTGATTACCAACTAACCATTTCAGACCAGCGACGTCGCGTGTATTTTATTCTTGCCGCCACCAGACCATTTCATTCAGCCTAGGAAGGACCTGTGTCTGTGAGGGGGTTAGTGAGGCTATATTAACCCTGTCCAGTTCAAAAAAATCTCCCCTGAGTGAAATTAAGTGGTAATGGGATAGCCGGACCATAACAAAAGAATGGTGGTGCTGAAACGATCAAATGCGAATCTTTACAGTATACAGTATGGCTGAGTAGCTGGCATTGTTATTTTGGGGGTGTTGTTTGCTTCTTGAAAGTTCTCAGTGTAGTTTATCTGGTTAGTAGTAGTAGTAGTAGTTGTTGTTGTTGTTGTTGTTGTTGTTCCATTGCTTACGGGAAATTGGGATAGGAAAAAAATATATAATGTTGACCCTGTTACTGATTATTTTTAGCATTAATCGGAATACTAGTTGTGGCAGCAATACGTTTTTGTTGCTATTGCCAGAGTGTATGTGCTGTTCATCTTTTTTTTTCCTATGCTGCTGTTGGCCAAAATTTCCCTGTATTTATGTAACGTCCTTTTTCACGCATCCCCTTCATTTTCGCACGACCTTTTTTCATGCCCTCTTTCTTCGCATTCCCTTTATTTTATGCCCCTATTGTGTGATGTATACCCCTTTTTTCACGTCTCTTTTTTTTGTTTATGGTCCCTCTTTTTTTATACCCTCCATTTTCACCTCGCTGTTCCCTCTATCATGCCCCTCTTTCAGTGTTTCGTTCATTCATGTCCCCCTTTTAAATGCCCCGTTTTTACTCTCAACCCCCCTTTTAACCTCACTGGATGTGCCATTTCTCCCTGCCCAACTGCACATTTCTCTCCTTCCCATTAACCCCTTCACTGCCACGTCTTCAGTCTTACGATGCTCTTGTTGACTGTCGGACGATTTTAGTCAGCTTGGGGGTGGGGGAGATTTCACGTAGTGCAGGGGTTAGCTTCATACACTCTACTATCCCCACTAAAATTACACCATATCATAACTACAGTACACCATAACACACCTCACTATCATTACTCCCTATCATAACAACACCATAACACATCATAATGTACCTACACTATCACCATAACTACACAGTACACTATAGCTACAGCATATGTACGCTAAAACACACATTAACTATACATACACCATAGACACCATACCTACACCATAATCACCATAACATCATAACTGCATCATAATTACATCATTGCAACACCGTAACTATAGACTGTATCCACACCCCCCTGCACCCTCCTCCTCACCGCGCCAAAACTGCGTACCACCCTCCCCTTCCTCTCATTCTCTCCCCCACCTCCCTCCCCCTGCCCACTCCTTCTCCTCCCCCCACCATAACCATCACCATTACCATCAGTCGGTGAACATGGGCCGTTGTATCGCTAGTTTTGACACTCCCTTCCCCACCTCCCACACACCCCTCTTATCCCCCTTTCTCCACATTTCCACGCATACCTCCTCCCCTTTCAACCCCCTCCCACAATGATCACACCCACCCCACAGCCTCCTTCCTCCCCTCCCGTTCTCATTCTTATCCCTTCCCTCCCTCCCCTGTCTAGTCCACACTCACCCCTCTCCCATCATCCCACTCCCTCCCCTTGCCTACCGTCTGCACCCCCTCCCCACCCTGCTCTGATCCCCTTCCCCCTCCGTCATATCTTCACCTCTTCACACCCAACACACTCATACGTGCCCCCCCCCTCCCAGTCCCCACCAGCCCCCACACCCCTCTCTGAGCCCCTTAATCCCCTCACCCTTACCTTTCCCCCTTCTGTCCCCTGCTCCCCCTCCTATTCCCTGCCGCCTGAGCACCCCACACCCACCCTATTCTGATTACGCTCCTCCCCAGCTCATTTCTCCTCTCCTTCCTTCCCCTTCCCCTTTCCACTTATATCTTTTCCCCTCTCCTTCTCCCACCCACCCCCGACCCCTCCACACCCCTTTTTGATCCTCATCCTCCTCCCACTCAAGGTCCCTCTCCTTCCCACTCATATCTCCCTCTGACCTCCACCTACCCCTCTCTGACCCCCGTCCTCCCCCCTCCTAACCAGCAGCCATCCTACTCCCCTCCCCCTCCCTTCTCTTCCTATACCCCCACCCCCTCCCTTCTCAAATCCTCTTTTCACTAACCCATCACCTTTCCTTTTAAGCCCTCTTTCATATCGTCTTCCCACACATCTCTGTAGCACCAGTCGAGCAGGGCAGTACTCCCGAGGTGGATGGAAAGCTGATGACAGGGAGTGCTGGAGCTCCCGTTTCATCAGCCCTCAGGACTAGTTCCTGACCATCCCCCTTTGCTGAACTTTTTCAGTGTCTCAGTTACACAGAGAGTAGGCCAGCATGCTCTCCAGTACAAATTTCTCTATCTATCTTCACCAAACTACATGCACAGTACACACTACACTTCCTATTCAAAATTTACCAAAATGGCGTCAATTCACCTAGCCTCGGAGTCCCCAGGGGGGGGGACCATAAATGCCCCCGCCATCTGCCCCTCTCCCGGTGACGACTCGAGGTGCCTGGAACCACTGTCTGACTCTCTTCTTCTTCATTTCTGCAACATTCGCGGCCTTTCATCTAACTTTCGCTCTGTTGAGCACCACCTCTCCTCCTCTAAACCTCACCTTCTTTTCTAACGGAGACTCAGCTGTCTGAGGCAACTGACAGCAAACCCTTTTCTGTATCCTCCTACTTTCTTTATACTCATTTCAAAGCCAAAGGTGGCTGTTGTGTATACATACGCAACGACTTATCTTGCTCTCGTGTTCCTGAACTTGATTCTTCTGAATTCTCCACTCTCTGGCTTCGGCTTTCCTGTCATTCTCTGACTAAATATATCTGTGCTGTTTACTTATCCCCTAATTCTACTGACTATCAAAATTCTTCGACTATCTTACTTCTACGATGGAACACATTCTGTCCATTTCTCCTTTCTCTGAAATCTCCATTCTTGGAGATTTCAATGTTCCACCACCACCTTTGGCTCTCCTCTCCTTTCACGGATCCACCTGGTGAACAAGCCTACATCTTTTCTATCCTTAATGACCTAGAGCAGCTTGTACAGCACCCTACCCGTATCCCTGACCGCCTTGGAGAGAGCTCCAACATACTTGACCTCTTCCTCACAACTAATCCTTCAGCTTACTCTGTTAATCTTTTCTCTCCGTTGGGCTCCTCCGATCACAACCTTATTACCTTAACCTGTCCTATCGCTCCAGTACGGCCTGCGGACCCTCCAGGGAAACGTCGTCTCTGGCATTTTGGAGCTGCGGACTGGGAGGCCCTCAGGCAGTACTTCTTTGATTTTCCCTGGAATGATTATTGCTTCCATGGCCGTGAGCCATCTGAGTGTGCCTTGCGCATTACGGAGGTTATTCTCTCGGGCATGGAAGCATACATTCCTTTCTCATATCCTTTGACTAACGCAAGAAAGCCTTGGTTTAATCACGCTTGTTCTAATGCTGTCCGCAACAAGGAGAAGGCCTACAAAAGGTACCGGAGCCAACCCACCCCTGAATCACATAATCTTTACGTTTCTGCCCGGAATCGTGCTAAGTCTGTTCTTCGCTCTACTAAAAATAATTTCATCCATACTAAATGCTCTCAACTCTCCAACTCGAATTCTTCCCGCTCCTTCTGGCACCTTGCCAAAAATCTTTCTAACAACTTTACCTCATCATCCTTCCCTCCTCTTTTCTACTCTGATGGTTCTGTAGCTATTTCTTCTACTGATAAAGCAGATCTCTTCGCCTGAACTTTCTCCTCCAATTCCACCTTAGACGATTCCGGTGCTGTTCCTCCATCACTTCCCCCTCTGACTTCCTCATGGCTGACATTAAAATGTCTTCAGTTGATGTATTTTCTGCCATTACTGGCCTCAGTACTAACAAGGCATATGGGCCTGATGGGGTCCCTCCTGTTGTTCTCAAAAACTGTGCTTCTGTGCTTACACCCTGCCTAGGCAAACTATTTCGCCTTTGTCTGTCAACTTGTACCTTTCCTTCTTGCTGGAAGTTTGCTCTCATTCAGCCAGTCCCAAAGAAGGGTGACCACTCCCAACCCTCCAACTATCGTCCAATTGCTTTAACGTCCTGTATTTCAAAATTTTCGAGTCAATTCTTAATAAAAAAATTTTAAGGCATCTTTCCTATCACAACCTTCTTTCCGATCGTCAGTATGGGTTCCGTCAGGGACGCTCCACTGGCGATCTTCTCACCTACCTTTCAGACTCCTGGTCATCCTCCTTTCGGGACTTTGGCGAAAGCTTTGCCATTGCACTTGACATCTCAAAGGCTTTCGATCGAGTCTGGCATAAATCTTTAATTTCCAAACTGCCCTCCTACGGTTTCTATCCTTCTATCTGTACCTTCAAAGCTAGCTTCCTTTCTGGTCGTTCTATAGCTGCTGTCGTAGTCGGCCATCGTTCTTCTCCTAGATCTATCAACAGTGGTGTTCCTCAGGGCTCTGTCCTATCACCAACTCTCTTCCTTTTATTCATCAATGATCTTCTAAGCTGTACATCTAACTCTATCCACTCATACGCTGATGACTCCACCCTTCACCTTTCCATTCGGTTCCCGCAACGCCCATCTCAACAGTTACTTCAAGAAACAAGGGATGAGGCTATGGCACACCTAATGTCTGACTTGGCTCATATCTCTGACTGGGGTAAAAATAATATGGTTGTCTTTAATGCTTCTAAGACTCAGTTCTTACACCTATCAACCCGACAAAATCTTCCACAGGTATACCCACTAATGTTTAATAATATTCAGATTAATCCTGCATCATCCTTGAACATGCTTGGGGTTTCATTTACTCGGGACTTATCTTGGAAAGATCATATTGCATCTCTTGTAAAATCTGCTTCCAAGAGATTGGGTGTGCTAAGCCGACTCCGCTCTTTCTTTACCCCTGCACAATTGTTGACTCTATACAGGGGTTTTTTCCCCCCCCCCTGTGTGGAGTACAACTCTCATGTGTGGGGAGGCTCCCCACATACAGCTCTTCTCAATAGGGTGGAGTCAAAGGCTTTTCGTCTCATTAACTCTCCTCCTCTTACTGACTCCCTTCAACCTCTGTCTCTTCGCCGCACTGTTGCATCTTTATCTCTTTTCTATCGCTACTTTAATGGTCACTGCTCCTCTGAACTGTCTGCTTGCATTCCTCCACCTCTACGACGGGCGCGTAGCACCCGTCTGGTAGCAAACTCTCATCCCTTTTCTGTCCAACTCTCTAATGCAAGAGTTAACCGTTACTCCCAGTCTTTCATTCATGCAACAGGTCAGCTCTGGAACTGTCTCCCTCTGTCTGTATTTCCTCCTGCCTATGATCTCCAGTCTTTCAAACGCAGTGTGTCCAGGCATCTCAAAATGATCGGATCTTGAATTTGGCTCTTTATTGTATTTTGTTTTTCTCTTGGAGGGAACTGTTACTGCGGGCTCATGGCCTTTGGTTCCTTCTTCCTCGCATAAAAAAAAAAAAAAAAAAAAAAAAAACCTGTTCTCACCTCCTCCCCTCTCCTCTTTCCCCCATTCACCCCCTCCCCACCCACACAAACCCCTCTCCTTGCCACTCTCACATCACCCCATCCTCCAATCTTCTGCCCCCTCCTTCCCCTATTCACTTCCCCTCTCCCCTCCCATTACCTCTCACTCCCCTCTTCCCCTTCCCTCTCCTCTTTTTGTCCCCCCCTCCTTTCCTCCTTTCTCCCTCCCTTCCTTTTCTCTTCCTCTTACATTCTATTCTCTCCCCTCGTCTCTCCTCTCTCCTCTTCCTTCCCTCCTTACTTCCACTTATTTCCTCCTCAACTACCCCTCCCTCCCCTCCTGTTATCCACCCTCCTCTCCTCTTTTCTCACCCTCCCCTCCTTTTCTCTCCTCCTCCTCTCGTAAACCCCTCCCCTTCTCTACCCCTCTCCTTCTCTTCTCGCACCCTCCCTGCCTCATCCCTGCTCCTCCCCTCCTCCTCGT
Source organism: Coenobita brevimanus (assembly GCF_032717465.1). Lineage (NCBI taxonomy): Eukaryota > Metazoa > Arthropoda > Malacostraca > Decapoda > Coenobitidae > Coenobita > Coenobita brevimanus. Next base: position 12,516,481 of record NC_137056.1, on the reverse strand, counting down.
TATTCCTCCTCCCCTCCTCTTCTCTTCCCACTTTCTTCTTCTTCTCTCCCTCTCCCCACTTTATCTCTCCCTTTCACTTCTCTTCTCTCTGTTCTCTAACTCCATTCTCATTTCCAGCTGTTCCCTCTCCAACCACTACCCCCTCCTCCCCTCTTCTCCCTCCTCTTCTCCGCTTCAGCCTCTTCTCTCTCCCACCTCCTCTTCCTCCTCCGTCTCTCCCCACAGACTCCCCTACTTTACCCCCTTCCTCTTTTCTCTCCATGTCCCCCTCTTTCCTCCCTCCCACCCTCTCCCCTCCTCATTCCCCCCTCTCCCCACAATTTCCTCCCCTTCCCTCACAACACACAGTATTCCTACCCTCATTTTCCTTCCCCACTTCGCTTCTTCTCTCCCTTATCTACCCTTATCTCTCCTCTTCTCTCTTCCCTTTCCTTCCTTTATCTGCTCCCTCACTTCTCCTCACCCTCTCCTCCCTTCTCCTTCTCTCCCTTATCCACCCTTTTCTCTCCTCTTCTCTCCTCCATTCCCTATCTGTATCCACTCCCTCGTTCCTCCCCTCCCTCCCCACCCCTTACTTCTCCCCACCCACACTTCCCTTTCTTTCCCTCTCCTTCCTCCCTTTCCCACACTCTCTGACTTTTCTTTTCCCTCCCCTCTCTTTCTCTCTTTCATTCGCCCATCCTCTTCTCTCTTTTCGTCTTCCCCTTCCCTTTCTCCTTCCTTTCTTCCCCATGCTTCCCCTCTTCCTTCCGCTCTTCTTTCCTCCCACACCCACCCCTGCCCTTTCTCCTTCCCCTTCCCGCCACCCCATCCCACCCATTACCTCTGGGGTGGGGGTGCAGGAAGGAGAAAAGGGGAGAAGAGAAAGAAAGGGGAGGAGAGGAAAGGGAGCGGAGTGGGGAGAGGGAGAGGAGGTGAGGAAGAGAAAAAGACGAAGGAAGAAACTGGAGAGGGAGGATAAAAAGGAATGGAGGGGAAATGGAAAAATGAAGGGAGGGGGAGGAGAGAGAGGAAGGAATGGGACAGGGTGAGAGGTGAGAAGAGAACAGGAGGGAAGAAGAGAGAAGGGGAGGAGGGGAAGGAAGGAAGAGAGAGAGGAAACGAGAGGAGGAAAAGGGAAAGAAGAGGAGAGAAAAGAAGGGAAGGGAAGAGAACAAGAGGAAGAGGAAGGAAGAGAAGGTGAAAGGAAGAGGATAGAAAAAGAGGAGAGGAGAGAAGGGAGTAGAAAGGGAGAGGAGGGGAAAGGGAAAGAGGGAGAGGAGAGGAGAGAAGACAAGAAAAGGAAAGGGAGGGAAGAGAAGTGGGGGAGGGAGTGTTATGTGCTATTTCCGAACTACCTGTTATCTCTCATTACCTGTACTGGGTTATTTTAAGTTATCACCGGGTAGTTTACGTAGCTGGTCTGGGCTGCACCTGATAATGGAGACTGTTATTGATCTGTTATTAGGGTATGTTATTGTGTTATTAGTGTTATTTTGGTGGTTATGGTGTTATTAGTGTGATTTTGGTGGTTATGCTGTTATTGTGTTGGTTATGCTGTTATTAGTGTTATTGTGCTGGTTATGGTGTTATTAGTGTTATTGTGCTGTTATGGTGTTATTAGTGTTATTGTGGTGGTTATGGTGTTATTAATGTTATTGTGGTGGTTATGGTGTTATTAGTGTTATTGTGGTGGTTATGGTGTTATTAGTGTTATTGTGGTGGTTATGGTGTTATTAGTGTTATTGTGGTGGCTATGGTATTAGTGTTATTGTGCCGTTATTGTGTTATCAGTGTTATTGTGGTAGTTATGGTGTTACTGAGTGCGTTGTTTGTGTTATTGTGGTAGTTCTTGTTATTCATGTTATGTCAGTTATTATTTTTGTCGCTATGGTGGTGATAATGGTGCAGTGAAAGCAGTGTTAAAGCTGCCTTGGTGTTATATAGAGTGGTGTTATTGAGGTGTTAAGTTATTTGTGTTATTCCCTTCGTTATAATTAATTTCATCACGAGTGTTATTGTGTTATTTATGTTATTGGTGTTACTGTGTTATATTATTTGTGTTATTGGTGTTATTGTGTTATATTATTTGTGTTATTAGTGTTATAGTGGTTATGGTGTTAATTTGGGAAGGTCTTTTAATTATATAGTTATGGCAAATGGAGCAGAGATAATTATGGTGTTATTCCAGTGGTGTTGGTGTTAGTCTTATTTGTGTGTGTGTGTGTGTGTGTGTGTGTGTGTGTGTGTGTGTGTGTGTGTGTGTGTGTGTGTGTGTCAGGGGAATGGTGTTAATAATCGTGTTGCATCTGGTGTTACCTTCATGGGTTTAGTGTTATCAGCTTGGTTATGATTTGGAGATGTTATTGTGGTGTTATTTGTTGTGGTGTTAGTGGCGCTGGTCATTGTGGTGCAGGCGATGTGGTAGTGGTGATATTGTGGTAGTTGTGGTGTTATTCTTGTTCCAGTGAAGTTATGTGTTATGTGGTAATTGTGTGTTATATGGTTATGTTATTGTTGGTGAGATTGTGTTATGCGGTGATTATGTGAGTCATTTGTGTTTGTTATTGTAGGTGTTGTGTTAAGCGGTGATTGTGTGTGTTATTTACTTGGTTTGTGATTCTTGTCATTTGTTCTCCTTACTGCTGGTGTTATTTGATGTTATAGCTTGTTCATTTAGTTACTGTAGCGATCTAGTGTTATTGTAAGGGTTATTTCGATATTTGGCGACTGGAACTGATTTTCTTTTCCTTGATTTTTTGTATTGTTTTTCCTTGTTTATTTTTTTCCCCTTGTTTATTAATGTTTTACCTGTTTATTTTTATGATTATTGTTTATTGTTTCTTATTTTTCCTCTTATTATATGATTATTCCCCCCCCCTACTGTTTCTAGATCCTAACCGCCTACCGTATACCGTAGTGATTGTAACAACAACAATAATAATAATAATAACAACAACAACAACAACAAGATGATGATGATGATGAGGAGGAGGAGGAGGATAATGATGATGATGATGGTTTTCGAGGTGATTTTTTTTTTTTTGGGGGGGGACCTGTTTATGTTTATGTACTTTTTGGCGATGTACAATTTGCTCTGTGGATGATATTTTCTGGAGGTTTTATATGCATTCTACTCTATACTTCATTCCTTTCAGTTACGTTTATGATGTCAGTGTGATACGGAACTGTTTGTCTATACGTACAAGGGCTGTTTACCTGGTCTGGTTTTACCCTTTCGATTTTGCGAATTCGCCTAAATATTTCACTAAGGCTTGTATCAGTCGAGTGTGTTCAGTCGTAAGAAACTCAGCAGCGTGAAGGTTACAGATGGTCTTGATTATCGCTTTTAATTATCCCTTGCCTTGATTATTCCTTGTCTTGATTATCCCTTGTCTTGATTATCCTTTGTCTTGATTATCCTTTGTTTTGATTATCCTTTGTCTTGATTATCCTTTGTCTTGATTATCCCTTGTCTTGATTATCCCTTGTCTTGATTATCCCTTGTCTTGATTATCCCTTGTCTTGATTATCCTTTGTCTTGATTATCCCTTGTCTTGATTATCCCTTGTCTTGATTATCCCTTGTCTTGATTATCCCTTGTCTTGATTTTCCCTTGTCTTGATTATCCCTTGTCTTGATTATCCTTTTTGTTTTGATGATCGTTTATTTTGATTATCCCTTGTCTTGATTATCCTTCGCCTTGATTATCACTTGCCTTGATTATCCTTCGTCTTGATTATCCTTCGCCTTGATTATCCCATGTCTTGATTATCCCTTGCCTTGATTATCCTTCGCCTTGATTATCCCATGTCTTGATTATCCCTTGCCTTGATTATCCTTTGTCTTGATTATCCTTTGCCTTGAGTATCCCTTGTCTTGATCACCCCTTTACTGTCAAGCAAGGCTATTAACACCAAACGCCTTTACTTTTTTGGGGGGAAATTATGGTACCGGTAGTTTAAGCTTCTGATAATGGCAAAAATCCTTAACTCCAGCTGCTTTGTCTTCATCTAAGGGAACTGGGCAACTCCTGCAGGCTCAGTTCTACGTCAGGTTTTCCATGAACTTCAATTGGCCTTAGTTGAAGAGTAGAAAAAAGTCTCCTTGGTAACTAGTGAAATTCTTCCTACGCCATGACTCCACTTAGCCATCAGGTAATCCACAAAGGGGTTAGGTATATTTGCCAGGTGAAAGTAAACAGATGATGGTTTATTTTTTGTTACTGCCTGACGATTCCACGTATGAGTTAATAAATCTTCCTTTCAGATCATGAGAAATTTTACCTGATTTATTTTATTTATTTATTTATTTATTTATTTGCTCATTTTATTTTTTTATTTGTTTTCATGTTTATTTTATTTGTGTTATTTTTATTATTTATTTGATTGTTTATTTTTGTTACCGCCAGAAGATGTTATTCAGCTTAAGATTACTGTAGTCTGTCGTCGTCTAAGGCTTTACTTCTTCAGCCTTTTTTTATTTTTAATGGCTATCGAACGACCCTTTTTTTTTCATCTTCGGAGAGACATTTCGAGCTGGGGGGGTTAGATATATAGCCCCGTATTCTCGTCGGTCAAGGAAGCTCCCTAACACCTTTTCCTAAGCGATTTATTGAGCTTATTACACATTACTGCCCTATTCTGTGCCATATAAACCCTTCCAGCATCGCCATATTCTGCATAAACAGCCATATCCAAAAATAAATTGCTAAGGAAGAGGTGCTGGGGAGCCTCCTTACCCCACGAGAAGAGGGGTCTTGGCCTTCATTAACCCCTTCAGTACGAGAGGCCATTTAATAGCTTAATAAAATCGTTGAGAGACAATAAGCATAATAGATCAAAGAAAGTCACTGTATTGCCATGTAGTTAGGGAAAAAAGACCTAGGATGAATGTGATTTATATTTTTATGAATAATTATGATTGAGTTATAACTGGAAATATGTTAAAACTGACAGAAAAATGGATGCTTTGTTCCTCGATAACACCAACCGTTTGTTTTTAATCCCGTTTAGTTTATGGGGCCTCTTTTTTTTTTTATAATTAACTTTTTTTTTATTGTAGAGTTTTGATAGTGGCGCGAGTTTTTGTGCATTATTATTTTACGATTACGTGTTTATGCAGCGTAAATTTTGTCCGCATAATTTGGTGGAGAGAGAGAGAGAGAGAGAGAGAGAGAGAGAGAGAGAGATTGTGTTGCTATATGAGTGTTTACTTTTATGGTCTACTTTATTTTACAGTATTATTCATTATTTAATTTGTTACATGTATTTCATAGTGTAATTTTCTCATGCATGTGATTATGTCATTCAGTGCTTTCAATTTATTCTGCGACATCTCCTTTTCAATCACCAGTTTTATTCCAGTGGATTTTAGATGTGTATAGCATATTTTCCCCTGTCCTATTCATTTAATTTGTTGACGATTGTATTTGGTAGTGTAAGTTTCGTATTATTGTTCAATTTTTTGTTTGTCTGTCGAGGCACCCACCATCCACTCGCTTAATGACAGTAGTACCATCAGGTGACTCTGCATTGAGTAACAAGTCGGTTGGTTTACTATTACACAGGAATCCGTTTAAACGTTGGGTGGTAACCGTATAACTTAAAGGACGCCTGGTGGTCTAGTGAAGGTGCTCCAGCTAGGTATGACTCATGATTCTACATATCCTTTGAGTACTTGGAGTATTATATTATACTGTGTCGCACACCTAATGCTACTGAGGTGAGGGCGACTGGCCACCCTCGTCTTATATGTCTGGACCATGTAGCCTGGCGCAGGTGATTTCTGTTCATTATCTGACACTTATTTGAAAAAAAAAATCAGAAAAATCTTTTATATCTTCAAAGTACATAATTCCAAGATATCCCTGCCATCTCCCGTCGATTTTCTTTAGTTAAGAGGGTTATACCCAACCCTTCTCATTTAAAAAATAAAATGCTTTACCTGGAGATAGCAAGAATAAGATATAAAACTGTCATCGGAGTGAGAGACTTAACTGATTTTATATATGTATATTAACTTCATTCTTCTTTGATATATTCCAGAGTAACCGAAGTCAGCCCGCCATTGGCCTGAAGCAGACGCAGAAATCTAGGGTAAGTACGAGTTTACCCTTTTGTTTACATACGTTCTCTCTTATCGCGTGTGTATAAGAAAACGTGTATTTGTATGGGGGTAACAATTGTATTTTTAATTTGGGGGGAACCGGAAAGGTAAGTTTTTCTTTTGTTTTCTTATTACATTCGTTTTCTCTTCTGGTTTATAGAAGAAACCGGAAGTTTTTATCGGCTCATTTTTGTATGATTTCTCCTGTGGAATTTCCCGACGAGATGAAGTTTTTGTTATTCTGTGCTGGCAATTCTGTCGTCTTCATGTCTTCTTGAGGTATTGATATTACTACCTCTGACTTGTCCAGCCGCTTCTGCCTGAGGATATCTTTTGAATTTTGTTAATGTTATCTCTAGACGATTTCACTTAGCTTGGGATAGACTTCTTATTGAAGGTATTGAAAGTGACGTCACCATTAACCCCTTCATTACAGGAGATCTTTCTTAAATATACTAAAATCGACTTGAGAAGCATGAAGAATATATAAAACGTCTTCGAGCAAAAAAGGTTGATATCGACCAGGCCCGTAGCCAGGGGGGTGGGGGGTTTGAGAGGGTCGGGAGGTCCCCTCCCCACCTGCCTAAAGATTCACTTTCTAACAGTCTGTTTTTTAATACCAGTGCAAAGAGTCACTCTCCGTTGTTCAGAAGTTTTACGCTGCTTCCGAACGTCGCTTATGCATACACCCAGACCCCCATAGCAAGGATGCAGCAAACATTTGACTAGCCGCTGGTATGCAAGTCCAAACTCAGCTGAAAAGACCTCCTTCCACCCTTCGAAAAGTCTGGCTACGGGCCTTTCGACAGAGAGGTGAAAAAAAAAAAAATCCTTAAAAAGAAAAACCAAAGAAATAAGCTATGAAAAACTGACAAATAAGAATGCTTTTAATGTTAGAATATGCATACATCGAATTATATTTTGTATGTCATGACGAGAATGAAATTAGTTGATGAACCTTATTTTTTTTTTTTTTTTTACTAAATTGAGAGAGAGAGAGAGAGAGAGAGAGAGAGAGAGAGTTTTGTGTGTGTGTGTGTGTGTGTGTGTGTGTGTGTGTGTGGTCTCAGTCAGCTTTCTCCACTCCTGTTTGCTCATTTTGTGTACATGGAGGCGGCGGGGAGGTGTTTATTGTTTTCTTACAGCATTGTTTACTCATACTTTCATCTTCACCTTCACCTGCATCACTTCCATTTACTTTGTCATTGTTAATTTTGCCATCTTCTTACACTTTTTCCAATTTGTCTATCTATCTATTGCCAGACGCCATAATGCCGTAAGGGGTGGCCATTTGACTTATGAGTTATTTGTTTTACGGGGAGGGGCACTAACCCTTCACCAACCCACTTGTTGGCACGTAGGGAACACGTTTGGGTTGGTTATATGGTTACCACCCAGCGTTGTAAATGGTTTTTTGGCTTACAGGAAACCATTTGTCTTGTCACTCAATGTAAAGCCACCTGTAAAGGAGGGAAAAGCAATAAGAAGTGACAGGAAAAATGGGAGAAATAGGAAGAGAAGAGGGCAGGCACAGAAAAAGAATGATAAAGGCTAAGGAAGAAGTAGGCAGCACCACATCAAGTGAGTGGATGATGGTCGCCACCACCTACCACTCTAATTCGTGTACTTTATTATTATTATTATTATTATTATTATTATCATCATCATCATTATTTATTAAGAACTCCACATTCTGTGGTGTTCTTATTAATTCTGTAGATTTTTTTTTTTTTTTTTTTTGGGGGGGTGGAGGGGGAGGATCTAGAAGGCTGGCATTTCAAGACCGTTCGAGGTAGACTTGAAATTTTCAGGGGTGATGCATCTTGGTTGCAGGTTTCTCTTGGCACAAAAACTTTTTTCTTAACACTAACTCCGCACTAGCGCCCTGATGTTATTTTTTCAATTTTTAATGTTCTGTGCAGCAAAAATTACTCAGTCGATTGCTTTGCATATGTTCCAGTATGTGGTCGTCAACATACACTAGTGCACCTGGGTACTGACAGTGAGATCCAACAAATACTTTTTGAGATATTGAGGAACATAAAAATGGCCGCCTTATGCCTGAAACTGCTAAGTCGGAAAGTGTGTGGCTGATTTTGACCAAACTTAGTGGAAATGTAGTGGGTCATGAGTGAGCATCATTTGCATAGCAGGGATGACCTTGAGCTTGATCTCAAGGTCGCAGGTCAAAAGCCGTAAAAAATGTTGAGAAATCCCTAAATATTAGGTCTACAATGAGAACAAAAGTATTTCCATCTGGAATGAGGAGTTCTTTGAATATTGCATCAGCAATTTCAGAATTCTGGTTATTATTATTATTAGTAGTAGTAGTAGTAGTCGTAGTAGTATTTATTATTATTATTATTATTTTTTTAGAATCTGGAAACTTTATATATAGATGTAAAAAAATGTCATTGCGTTGTTTAAATTTTTTCATTTTTCATTTTAATACCTCTGTTCAGTGATTTATTATTTTTCTGTATTTTTTCCTCCTACCATAGTGATAGATGGCGGCGACCATCATCCACTCACTGGGTGTAGTGGTGCCTGCTTCATCCTTCACCTTTATCATTCTTTTTCTGTGTCTGCCCTCCTCTTTTCCTATTTCTCATCATCGTCCACTCACATGATGTAGTGCTACCTACTTCTTCTTTTACCTTTATCATACTTTTTCTGTCTGCCCTCCTTTTTCCCTGTTTCTCCCATCTTTAATGTCACTTTTTATTACTCTTCTTTCCTTTTCAAGTGGCTTTTCATTGAGTGACAAGCCAGATGGTTGCCTGTTAGCCGGGAAACCATTTACAGCGCTGGGTGGTAATCATATAACCAAGTCATACGTGTTCCCTACGTGTCAACAAGTGGGTTGGCGGAGGGTTAGTTCCCCTCCCCGTAAAACAACTAACTCATAGACAGACGACCACCTCTTGCGGGGTTGTGGTGTCTGGCAACAGATAGATAGATAAATAAATCATCATCATCATCATCATCATCATCACTACCCTACCGATCAGTTTTCCAGACCCCGACAAAGGCCCCATTTAGTCCCCAGCCCTTCCTCACTCCTAATGCACCCCAAATTTTTTTTCCCTAGCTCCCGCCAGCTGCCCAGTTTTTCCTTAATCATCACTTAGGCCCCAGTCATCCCCCCATCTTTTTTTTTTTTTCTGGGGGGGAGGCAGTCCCTGTCCTACCTCTTCAGTCCAATGACGTATATTATATTCCATTCTTGCTTCCATCAGACGGTTTATATTCATCTGAAGAGAGTCGTATGTTAATAGGGGTGCTAATGTGAGCTGCCGAAAAATATGAACTCATCCAGTTCCAAAAATCCACCTTAAGCTGAATAAAATCGTCTGGAAGGAATAATAATTGAGAAAAATAAGTAGCCACATTGAGGGGGATAAAAGTCAAATCGACCCATCTATATCCTTTCCTAGCTTCTATTTATACCCCCGTCTGCTCCAGGTTTCCTTTTTCGTAGCTTTCCTTCCTAACGCCCACCCAGCCTTCATTTACACTCCCTTCAGCACCCACTTTCCCCTCTCTTAGTTGCCTACCAGCTCCCCAATAGCCTCCCCCCATTATGATTCAGCGCCTGCCCCCCACTCCCGGATGTCCCCCTCCCCCTATTATAGCTATATCTGGGCCCTCTGCTGGGTGGAGTGCCTTGCAGGTGCTGGTTTGCTGGCCCGGTTAGTGGGGGTTAGGGGGGTTGTGGAGGGGTTTGAAGGGGTTAAAGGGAATAGGGACGGTGTGTGTGGTCAATCGTGGGGGTTCGCTGTGGAAGGGGACTGATAAGAGAGGGTTATGGTGGAAGAATTGTGTGCTAATGGGGGGAGGGGGGGTTGGAGGAGGGGTTTGTATAAAGAAGTACAAAGGAAAATACTGAGCAACATACCAAGTGGTCCTTTCAAGGCTATTTAATAAAGACGAGACTTTTCTTTTGTGAATGGAAAATAAGGCTTGATGGTAAGAAAGGGGTATTGGGGGTGATACTGCAGGTTGCAGGGGATGGACAAGGTGTAGTAAGGTGTGGGTGTAGCTGTGGATGTAACTATTATAAGAGAGGATTGTGGTGGAAGGGTTGTATGGCAAAGGTGAGGTGTGGGGATGGTTGTGGTAGGATGAGGATTGTTCTGGTGGAGACACTGATTTTAGGAAGGTTTGGTGGTGATAGGGATTGGTATAGGGGAAGGAATATGGCTGTGGGGAGGTGTGGTGGGTGTTGGAGTGGAGTGTGAAGGTAACTTTTTTTATTGGAGGGTGGGTAGACGTGAGGGTACTTGTGCTGGTGGTGAGGGGAATATGTAGCTCTTGTGGAGGGTATAACAAGTTTCAAGTACATCTGGTTAAAGTAATTACGAAGGTAGGCTACCTAACCTTTATGGGTAATTATAATATTTTCATCCATACCCGTACTAACAATATTACTTTTTAATGATGTTGTACAACTCGGAGTTGGGGTAGGGTAAGCTGTACCTGTGGGGGGGGGGAAGGTGGAGCTGTGTCTGGTCCTTTTACTGGGTGGAGTGCAGTGCAGGTGGTTGAGGGGAGGGGGAGGGGGCTGAGACTGAGGGGAAAGTTAAGGGTATATATGGAACTGAATTTTTTACCCTCATATGGGAAAGATTTATATTATGCATCACTGTGAAATCAAGACTTATCGTAGGGGTACATAGGTGGGAGTGAAGGGGATGTGGTTGTGGCGAGATGTAGAGGTAGGCTAACTGTGATTGTGTGGGGAGGGAAGAGTTGTGGAGTAGATATGGTGGGGAAGGTAGTGGTGATGGGGACGGTGGTGGTGGTGATAGTGGTGGCTGTCGTGGTGGTGATTGTGTGTGTGTGTGTGTGTGTGTGTGTGTGTGTGTGTGTGTGTGTGTGTGTGTGTGTGTGTGTGTGTGTGTGTGTGTGTGTGTGAATAGTTGTGGCTGGAGAGACTGTGTTCTTCGTTAGTAGATGTGGTTGTTGTGGCTATGTTGGGTGGTTGAGTGTGGTGATTGTGGTAGCTGTCATGGGAACTAATTAGATACTGAGAGAGAGAGAGAGAGAGAGAGAGATGCAGATTAGAAGGAACCCAGATAACACGTACCCACAAAACCATCTAGGAAAAAAAGAAAAGAAAAGAAAGCAAACTCTTATCTAGGTCCGAGTAGTTCTGGTAGAATGTACAGCGCACACACACACACACACACACACACACACACACACACACACACACACACACACACACACACACACACACACACACACACACACACACACACTTCATTTATCTCTCAATAGCTGCATTGGACATCCCTGGGCTGAGATGTAATACCGAAGTAGGCAAGACGCACTGAAAGCCTCTCTCTCTCTCTCTCTCTCTCTCTCTCTCTCTCTCTCTCTCTCTCTCTCTCTCTCTCTCATTTGGTTGTGTGGGGCTTCCTTTTGCTGAATATAAACGGATAGTGTTAACCAGAATTAAATACCCAAGCTTGTCCAGTGTATAAAAAAAAAAAAGTTAACCCTTTCAGCACGATGACGCTTTGGTTACTCTTGCTACCTCCAGCCTCTAATGATTCAGCTTAGAGGGAACTATTAACACTAAATGGTTAGATACATCCTTCATTAACCCATTCACTACAAGGAGGCAGTATGTAAGCTGAATAAATTAATCTGGTAGAAGCAGGAATATAATGAAAAATAATATCCTTGGCAGAACGAATTAAACTCTTTACTACAAGGAACTTTTTTTTTTCTTTTTGCCTTCTCCAGACGATTGTATTCACCTCACTTTTCGAACTAGACAGGTTAGATATCGCCTTAATCAGCCCATTCAGTACTTGACACCCTTTCTGTGTCGAATATAATCAGCTGGAAATAATAAATAATAAGAATGAATATATAATACGTTATCAGATTGAGGTTAAAAAGAAAACAGTGTAGATCAGAAAATACTCCGAGGTCACAGGTATTTTTGGAAGGACTGATTATTGACTGAGTGGATGTTTGGATCATTTCACTGGGCACTGTTGATAGTTTCTTTTTTACTATTTTAGTGTTTAGTCTCCACGCCGAAGTGTGAAAAACAACTGTATTCCTTGCCAGTCTTTCTTTTTTCTTCCAAACGTTTTTTGAACTTGGCGCCATTCCTTTATTTCTTTGCCAATTCGTTTGGGTAAAACATCATATAAGCACGCAGATTTAGAGTTTCAAAGTTCTTGTATGTCTATTATACTTCATGGCAGTTTGCACAGAAGGATGTCAGTGTATTGTATCTGTTTGGAGACCATCTTGCACTCCCTTGGGAATGATGGTAATCTTGATGCAACTAATTTCTGAACTTTACTCATCATCTTTTCTCAACGCTGGAATAATAATGGTTATCAAGATGATGCAGGTGGAGCTGCTGCTTCTCATGATGATGATGATGATTACATTATTGAAGACGGGATGATGATATTTACTGGAAATAATGTTGGTGCTGCTGATGATGGTAATGGTAATGATTGTGGTGCTTTCGTCAAGAGAAGACAATGATGTTGAAGGTAGTCATGAAGATGATATTGGTGATAGTGATTGTGGTACTGAAAACAATGATAGTGATGGTGGTGGCGCTGACAATGACCATAATGATTCCAATAATGTGGTTGAAGATGATAATGATGATAAATATAATGAAAACTATTTACAAAGTTTGATTTAAAATATTATATCATACCTAGACCTACATTCACTGTTCATAATCAGTGGCATTCAGGGAAGCTCGAACCCACTCCAGAGCGTCGCCCCAATGTCAGGAAAATGCCAAACTTACCAAGCCACTGACTCCCTCCTCCCCTCTTACTCCCCCACCTACTCGCTCCTCCTCATTCTTACTCCCCCACCTACTGTCCCACTTACTTCACCGAATTACTCCCCCACCTACTCTCCCACTTACTCCTCCACCTACTCCCCCACATACTCCACCTACTCCCCCACTTACTTCAACTACTTACTCCTCCACCTACTCCCTCACTTACTCCCCTGCTTACTCCCCCACTTACTCCCCCACCTACTCCCCCACTTACTCCCCCACCTACTCCCCCACTTACTCCGCCACTTACTCCCCCACCTACTCCCCCACCTACTCCCCCACCTACTCCCCCACTTACTCCCCCACCTACTCCCCTACTTACTCCCTCGCCTACTCCCCCACTTACTCCCCCACCTACTCCACCACCTACTCTCCCACCTACTCCACCACCTACTCTCCCACCTACTCCCCCACTTACCCCCCCACCTACTCCACCACCTACTCCTCCACTTACTCCACCACTTACTCCCCCATTTACTCCCCCACCTACTCCCCCACTTACTTCCCCACTTACTCCCCCACCTACTCCCCCATCAACTCCCCCACTTACACCACCACCTACTCCCCCACTTACTCCCCCACCTACTCCCCCACTTACTCCAACTCGTACTTTATCATCCTCCACTTACCGATAAGAAATGATAGTGAATGTTTATTGGGTGTGTGTGGTAGTGGTTGGTTTATGCTAATTGTGGTAGTTGTGGTGGTTTCTCTCTCTCTCTCTCTCTCTCTGAAGACCTGGATATCCTCCTTTGGTACTGCGTATTATCCTTTAAGTGATCTCTCTCTCTCTCTCTCTCTCTCTCTCTCTCTCTCAAGACCTGGATTTCCTCCTTTGGTATTGCGTATTATCCTTTAAGTGATCTCTCTCTCTCTCTCTCTCTCTCAAGACCTGGATATCCTCCTTTGGTATTGCGTATTATCCTTTAAGTGATCTCTCTCTCTCTCTCTCTCTCTCTCTCTCTCTCTCAACACATTTTTCTTTCTACTCTTCACACACACACACACACACACACACACACACACACACACACACACACACACACACACACACACTTGCTTGACCTAGTTTACTCTTCAGTGTGTATGTCTGCGTGTGCGTGTGCGTGTGTATATGCAGGGATATTAGCCTCACTGTGTTTACATGCGAACTGTGGATGCACATTGTGTTCATGTGTGTGTGTGTGTGAATATAAAGCACTTAACCCCAAAACAATTGCTTGTTTACGAGTTTGTGTGTGTGTGTGTGTGTGTGTGTGTGTGTGTGTGTGTGTGTGTGCCACTTAACCCCAAAACTGGTGCGTGTTAAGAGCTTGTGTGTGCCCATGTGTGCGTGTGCGTGTGTGTGTACATGTAGCCTAGTGTGTTTTTCCTTTTGTTGTGTTCGTTTTCTTTTATCGATCGAAGTCTATATTCTCTCTCTCTCTCTCTCTCTCTCTCTCTCTCTCTCTCTCTCTCTCTCTCTCTCATATCCATACATTCGTTTTTTTTTTTTTATCTCTCTCCTCACCAGATTTTCGTTCCCTCACTTTCTCATTTTTTTCATACATCTCCTTATGCCTCTCTCACCCATCTCTCTTTTTCACCTGTTTCGTCTCTGTCTCTCTCTCTCTCTCTCTCTCTCTCTCTCTCTCTCTCTCTCTCGGTGAGATGGCGGTAGAAGTCTCAGGTCGAAGTAAGATGATCTGTTACGCTCCAGGGTTCAAATCCAAGGGTTGGTTCAAGGTTTTAATTGGCATGTAAAATTTGCCTGGGAGGTTTTGGGGTTTAGATAATATAATAATCTGTCTTCCCTTCTTCACTCCTTGGATGATAGGGGTTTTCCTCAGCTGAATAAAATCGTCTGGTTATAAAGACTAGTAAATGTAAATATAAATGTTACTTCCTGCCCACTTAAAGGTTTGTTTCTTCCATTTTATTTTTTTAGGTACTTTTTTTCCTGGGAGTTATATTTGTGACATTTAAATAATATGTTCCTAGTTAATACTCAGTCCAGCCTCCGGTGGGTAATGCGGGAATATGAAGTACTTAGAGTGGGGTGATGCAGTGGAGATTTGATTATATGTGTGTGGTACTTAGGCACTGATAAGCACAGTACTTACCTACTAATCTTCTCACTTTACCTAGCTGTCTACCTGCCTACCTGTCTATCTACTTATCTGTTTATCTACCTCACGTACCTGCCCTCCTACTCACTCATCAACCTACGCAGTTATCTATACTTCACCTGTATTTTCATGTAACTATTTCTAGGTAGCGCAGCGTTATCTTATATGGTTACACATTTTGACTTACTCATCCCTATCTACACCCTCAGATACCTACTTACACACACCTACACACACTTCCACCCTCGTACACTCACTTACACCCTCCTGCACCCACCTACACCAACCTACGCCCATCTACCCCTTCCTGCACCACCTACACCCTCCTGCACCCACCTACACCCTCCTGCACCTACATACACTCACCTACACCCATCTACATCCTTCCGAACGCACTTACTCTCACCTACACCCATCTGCACCCTCCTACACCTGTCTGTACCCACCAAAACCCCATACTCCCACCTACACTCATCTGTACCCTCTTATACACCTAGCGATATCTACTTACCTGCATTATCCTTTACACACACACACCAGCCTACACCCACCTACGAGTCCTACATCCACCTATATCCACCTACACACCTACACCCACCAACACTCTCTAACACCCTGTTAAATCCACCAACACCCCACCGTACACCCTTTTACATCCACCTACGCCACCACCACCCTCCTACACCCACCTACACTCGCCGATACACACTTATTCACGCCACATCCTGCTGCATCCACCTGTACACACCTACACCCACCTACATTTACCTGCAACCACCTACACTCACCTACATCCACTGATACCCCCTACACCCTGCTACACCGACCTACACCCACTGTATATTTGGTATTGTAAACGCGCCAGTGATTGTTGTGTATTGTCTATGGTTACTGTGTCTCTCCTGCTCCACCCTTCTCCCCCCCTTCTGCCCCACCCCCTCCCCGCCCAGCCTCTCCACACCCCCAGCTCCACTCTGCCCCCTCCCTCCACTCTCTGTCCTTTCCTATCCCTCCCCACTCCGCCCCACCTCTCCGTGCCCCTCCCCGCCTCGCTCCACCGCACCACGTCTCTCCCTGCCCCTCCCCGCACCGCCCCCCCACCGCCGCTTCTCCCTGCCCCTCCTCGCACCGCCCCCCCCACCCGTCTCGGCCCCTCCCTGCCCCTCCACACCCATCCCCACCCATTTCATTCCTATCCCCGTCCCCCCCTGCCGCTCCCGACCCTTCCCCACCCCTCTCTGCCCCTCCCCACCTCTTCCTCCCCGTCCTTGCTCCTCTCCGACCATCCCTGCCCCACTCCCCGCCTGTCCCTGCCCCGCCTGTCCCTGCCATCCTGCCCAGATCTACCCTACCCTGCTTGCCTTCCTCCCTTCTTTCCCTGTTCCTACCCAAACCTTCCCTCTTCCCCTCCCCCCATCATGTCCTCTCCCGTACCCTGCTTTGCGCTGACCTTTTTACCTTCTCTGCCTTTCCATAACTGCCTTACCCTACCTTGCTCTTCATTTCTTTCCTTCTTTCTCCCTCTTCTTCTTCATCTTCATTTCTTTCTTTCTTTCCTTCCTTTCTTCTTTCTCTCCTTTCTTCCCCCTTCTTTTTTTCTTTACTTTCATCCTTCCTTCCTTCCGCTCGCATCCTACCTGCCTTGCTCTGCCCTGTCCTGCCGTACCCTAACCTAGCCATCCCCACCGTGACCTCCCCTCCCTTCCCCTGCCCTTCCTTACCCTACTCTGCCCTGTCTTGCTCCTCTTACCTGCCCTGTCTTACCTTTCTTTACCCTACCCTAACTTGTCCTGCCCTGTATTTCGTTACCCTGCTCTACTCTGCCCTTCCCTGCCCTTCCTTATCCTGTCCAACCCTGCCCTGCCCTGCCATACCTTTCGTTACTCTGCCGTGTCCCTGTACTCCCTTTCATGCCTTGCCCTGCCCTACCCTTCCTGCCTTGCTCTGCTGTCCTCCCGTGCCCTGCCCTAGCCTGGCCTTCTCATACATTCCCCTTTTACCTTGTCCTGGAGAGAGACGCCTTCATGTGGTGTCACCGATATAGCTGGGCGCTGGAGATGCCCGGTTATACAAATGTCCCTCAGGCCCCTCCCAACCCCTCAGAAAGCAACATAGTGGCCTACAGGTGAGGACAGCTTCAGCCTGCGGTCCACTGGGTTCATACTGAGATGAGCCTGGGGTTTCAGCTGCTACTACCCTGTCATTACCTGGCCTTTCCTGCCCTACCCT
>NC_137056.1:12481722-12494222 GCF_032717465.1 Coenobita brevimanus | reverse complement strand
CTTTAGAAGTGGCAGAGGATGTGTGGATCATATATTTGCAGTGAGGCAGATAGCAGAGAAGGACCATAAGGTGTTTATGTCATTCATGGATCTGGGAAAAGTATACGACACGGTGGACAGAGAAGGATTGTGGAAAGTTTTGCTCATGTACGGTGTAGATGGTAAGCTGCTAGGTGCCGTCAAGAGGTTTTATGATGGTAGTGAAGCATGTGTAAGGGTTAATAGGCATCTAAGTGAATGGTTCACGATTGATGTGGGCGTGCGACAAGGTTGTGTGATGTCCCCATGGTTGTTCACTATATATGTGGATGGGGTGATGAGAGAAGTAAAAACACTAGTAATGGAGAGGGGGATGTAATTGGTAATGAATGGTGATGGATGGAATATCAAATTTGTTGTATGCTGATCATTCAGTATTGCTTGCAAATACCGGACAAGAACTTGGTAGGCGAGTGCAGAGTTTTGCTGATGTCTGTCAGCGTCGTGCCTTGAGAGTAAATGTAGAAAAGTGTAAAGTGATGGTTACTGAGAGAGAAGGTGACTCCCAGTGCCGTGTTACAGTGAACAGAGACAGACTGGAATTGGTGAGAGAGTTCAGATACCTGAGTACAGTGGCAGAAAATAGAGGAAGATGTGCAAAAGAAGTTGAAAGTAGAGTGACACAAGGAAGAAAAGTAGCTGGTGCAATGAAGGCCTTGATAAGAAACAGAGGCTTGAGTGTTGCAGCTGCACGAGGCTTACATGAAGGAGTGTTAGTGCCAACTTTAACATATGGATGTGAAACTATGGTGTGGCAAGAAAATGAAAAGTCAAGAGTAAGAGCAGTGGAGATGGGACTGCTGAGGAATGTATGTGGAGTACAGAGGGTCGGTAGGATACGATATAATGTGATTCGTGAAAGATGTGGAATGAGGAAGTCGGTGGACACCAGAACCGAGGAGAGTACTGAGATGGTATGGTCATGCGGAGAGAATGGATAAGAAGAGTGGTGAAAAAGGTATATCTGAGCGAATTTGAAGGAGGGAGGAGGCGAAGTAGGCCAAGGAGAATGTGGAGAGATAATGGTGGATGAGTGTGTGAGGAACAGAGGTTTGGAAGTCGGTGAGGCTAGGGAACTGACAAGAGATCGAGCTGGCTGGATGAATGTTGTGAGAAGTGCATGACTGAGGATTTGGCATCCCTTTTTAACGTGGCAGCGTCCGGATTGACTCAATCGGATACGTTTGTGTGAAGCTGATGAACGTGGTGAATGTTTTTGGCGTATCCGATAGAGCCAGGATTCCGGGGGCTTGAATGATAAGTGAGTGGAAGCGTTGCCCATTGGACTGGGCAAATCTGGGTAGTCTGGACATTGCTACTCCTCACCCTGCCCTAAGGTGGGAAAGGAGGTCCGGATGACGACGATGATGATGATGATGATGATGATGATTATTGTTGTTTCTGGTTTAGTGACAGTATTCCAGTGGGAGTGAGGACCGTGCCTACGAATATCTCAGGGATGACTGGACTTTTTTTTTTCCCACAGTATATGAAGAATATTGGCATGGACGTAGGACCTTGAAATGTTCTGGAGTAACGCAGGCCTAGCCTCAGGTTCCAACGTCCCGAAGAGAGTAATATAATGTTACCATTATTAACGCTAATTATCTGATGGTCATTTCTATACTCATTTCAGGGCTTTTTTGCAGTGTGATCTTCCATCCTAGTACAAACACCGCTCCCTCACGCCTCATTACCCTCTACCCCCGTCCTCGCCTCATTTCCCTCTTCTCCCTCGCCTCATTTCCTTCCTTTTCATTCTGGCGTTGTTGCAGAGATAGGCGAGAGCACAAAAAATGCATTGTTTATGTTGCAAAAGCCCGGGAAAGCATTTGAAACTCTATCGACCGCGGGGAGCACGCTATTGGCTGCACTTGGTAGGAGGGTTACCAGTGACAGCGCGCAATGGACCTCAGCCGTAGTTCTGATTGGCTGGCGGGTTGGGATGCTGGCGCGCGGGAGTCTGGCGGGGAATCACGTCGGGGAATCTGAGTTAGTGTCTATCGAGACTTTGGTGTGAGGGGTAGTGTGCTTCAAGGCTCCGACCGCTTCACGTGTTCTCTGTGAATAAAAGTGGAATAATACCGGTTTTGAGCAAATTATTCCAGTGTTTACTCTTGCCCAAGCGTACCCGGGATTAGTAACCGGCTGTCAGTGTGTGTCATGTAGCCGAAATCACCCATACAACAATCGAATGATAAACGAAAAGTGTAAACAGAAGTTAGGATGCTGTTGTGATGTATTGTTTACGGGTCATTTCTGAGGCGTGATCGAACGGGCTGGATTTATATAACTATCCACATCTACAGCAGTCATCATGGGAGAGGCTGGAGGTATGTACATTCACCATAAATTGAAATAAATTAGGATATTGTAGCAACGAACAATAAGCTTAACCTAGATGTATTTTTTGACATATACAGGCTCGGCCAATAATTCCTTTACACATCTGGGGATCCGATAAAAGAAGGCGAGATGGCAGCCAGATCTCAAGCTTCATCGTGTAAAAGAACTATTGACTGCAGCTGCATGTCAAAAAATGTTCAGCTCCAATTATCATACCATAAAGATTGTTCAGGTGATAACTGGTTGAGGATATTTGTGATTTATCTTTAATTGAAATGATCATGTCATCAGTTGAATTTTCTCAGAGTTTTTCAGTTTTAAATAATGTTGAAATATATAGAAGCAATTTAATATAATGATAGTCCATGTGATTCCTGCATTTATATTGTCATATATAATAATTTGTTTATTTTGTGTGTTATACGCTGGTCCACGTGGTCGGCAACTCTGTGACGTCACTGACAACTAGCGTACGGCGGAATGTCAAACAACACGGTATTTGCTACGTAACTTAAACACTCGCGTGATTTGACAGTCTTGGCATTGATCATGGTTTTTATCGGTATTGTTACGGTAGTTACTGTTAATATTGTTGTAGTTGATTGCTGTACTAACTGTAATCGGTAATTGACAGTTGTTAGGACGAAATGTTTATTGCTTAGCTGTTGTTGTTAATATTATTATTATTATTATTGTTACTATATATGAAATGCTTTTTGCTGATGCTGTATTGACGTATCGGAATTATTACTAGTTTTTTAGAAGTTGTTATTGCTGTTTATATATATATATATATATATATATATATATATATATATATATATATATATATATATATTATTTCTTCGTTTGACTCAATACTGATGAAACTTTAGCCCTGTTATTTATAGTGGTGCCTTTCTAAAGTGGCACTTATATTGTTATCCCCAAGAAGATATTCTAAACATGGGCTTTTCAATATTTCATTTGATATGCGTTCCACACAGCAATGTGCGTTTGTCCTATTCAAGAATACTGCAGCATTGAGCCCGGGTCAGTAGATGGAGGGATCAGCTGCATGTGTGGAAGAAAATGGGGGAATGGATCTGTGATTGATGATGATGATGGTAATGGGAAAATGGTGTGAACGGTGCAGGTGGTGGAGATGAGTGTGATTGTGGTGAAGAGGGTGAAAATGGTGATTGGAGTAGGTAAAGTTGATGATAGGATGTGGTAAATGGTTGTTGTAGTAGTGATAGATGTAGCAAAAATTTAAATTATTTAAATTTTGATATAAACAGTGAACACCTTTGTAACTTATTAAGCTTCGCCATACAGATGGCGAAGCTTATTGTTTACATTATTACCGTATTATTATTATTATTATTATTATTATTATTATTATTATTATTTCTGCACTTTTTTCTTCGATCTTGATGATATTGCACATTAAGGTACTCTAGGGCAACCTAAGTCCTTGTGCCAAATGTAAATGACCTTGACCTGTTTTTGAAGGTAATATACTCATTTTTATTCTAAAAGTTGCATATTTGAAATTGAAATCTCAGAAAAAATTGAGGTACAGCTATTTGGTTGTAAAAAGGATGATAAAAATGCTGAATAATTTTGGTTTAATATTTTGGCATTTATCCTAGTGGAAAGTACCGAATTCAAATCTGCTCAGTTTTTTCTTTGCAACAATTTTAGAGAAAACCACAAAAGCTTCAGCTGTAACTTTCCAGATACCGGTATATAGCAGTGGTCCCTCTTATGATGTAAAAGGAATATGGTTACAGTTAAGCATACAGTTAGCCAGTTACTGAGACAAATGTAAAATTTACACGTGTTATTCGACATCTTTGTCTTTAGATCTTGATGTTACACAAAAAGTTACCTTAGGGTCTCCAGATCTTGTTTTTATTACTCATACCTTATAATATATATTTACTTCATGGTGAAGCTTCTTTAGTGTGACCACTAAAAGGACGGGTGTCTGATGTTGGTAATATTATTGTTATTACAGTGATGGTGATGCAGATTTATCTGTACAGAAGTAGATGGAGTTCAAAACGGTATATATTTCGGAAAATTGTGGTAATGGTAGTTTTGAAGATGAAGAGAATATAGATTATACGCAGGTATAAAGATGTTGGTATGTGATGATTATTGTGAAATAGGCCTAAGGCGATGATGATAGTAGTTCTGATAGCCTTAGTCATGGAGGTAGTGGCTGTTGGTGATGAGAAAGGTGATATTAATGGGGTGATGATGTGGATGTTTGTGATGATGATGATGTGGATGTTTGTGATGTGGGATACGCCAAATCTTGATAAGAGGCCTACCGGTACGAGATGATATTTTTTTATTTATTTAATTTTCGCTGTCCCCCAATTTTTTTCTTTATTATTATTCATCCAAGGAAAGACTTCGAGCTGTAGATGTTAGATGTAGCTGTATTAACTTCCCAGCTACAAGGATGTTTTTCTAAGCTGAATAATGTCCGGTCGTGGCAGGAATTCGCCGTAATAAAAAGGTCGCCCTCAGACTGAATGGGTACAGCAATGGTGGTGAATGTGAGAAAGGACATTGACGGGAAAGAAAATGAATAAGATGCTGTATTGATTATTGTAGTAAATGTAAGTGAGTAACAGCGAATCGTGGTAGTTATGAGAGCAAATGTAGATAAGGATATGCTGATAGTAACGACAAGGAATAAAAATTAACGAGTGATGATAGTGACTGTATGCATGAAGTATTGATAAAGTATATCGTAATAAAAATACAGACTAAACAAAAATAATAGTGGCAATAAAGAATGTTGGGGTAGCGTAGGAAGATGAGAGACCACAAGAGCCTTTCACTGAAGTCCATTGTTACCACGAGTAGCTTTTTTCTCCCATTTTCATCTTTATTGCCTCGCATCATCTTTTATCGTCTTTCGCGTCATCTTTTATCGTCTTTCGCGTCATCTTTTATCGTCTTTCGCGTCATCTTTTATCGTCTTTCGAGTCATCTTTTATCGCCCTGGCCCTCTCCTTTCTTAGTGTTTATTTGTTATTTATCAATCTGTCTTGTTTATCAGTAATGTGTCCCGCCTTTATTTACTGTTTATTATGTATTATCGATTTTTATCAGTACAACTTTTTTTTTTTTTCTCACGCGCCGTTTTCACTATTTTCGCTTGCTTTTGGGTTTTTTTTTTTTTTTCAAAAATTTTCTGTCGCCTAACAGTTTGTTGTTGGGTTTTGTTGCTGTTTATTCTCTCTCTCTCTCTCTCTCTCTCTCTCTCTCTCTCTCTCTCTCTCTCTCTCTCTCTTTTATGTTATGCAGGTAGCAACCGGCATTCAGTGATCATTATTTCTAACCTTTACGTGTTTTTACGAAGAATATTTTAAACTGAAGAAAATAATGTGGGCGTAGCAAGAGCTAAGACATCAGTGTAACTACTGTTGGGGTGTGTCGTATGTGTTTTTCAAACCTTTTACAGATATAGTTAGGAAGAGCTGTCAAGGCCTTCGTTACTGTAACTTTTTTTTTTTTTTTTTTTATTCATGCTGTCGACATGGTTTTAGTCTTCAGCTAGGGGACTAGATAGCTATTTAGGCTCTCTACATTCATTAACTCCTTCAGTACTTGAGGGGTTTAATATAAATTTGCCTGGCGATAGCGGGAACTAAGATCAAATATACGGTAATAACACAAACTGTTGAAGTCGTTAATGTTTTCTGTTTAGTCGCATGCTAAAAGAGAGAGAAGGGGGGGACGGTGAAATATGATGGAGAGTGATGTGTACCAGGAAAAGCAATTGAAGAGCCAAGATGTATAACGATATGATTGAGAGAGATAAACTGATGGAATGTGGAGGAGAGTGATGTGTATCAGGAAAAGCAATAGAAGAGAGAGAGAGAGAGAGGTGAAATATGATGGAGACTGATGCGTAGCCTACCAGGAAAAACAGTGGAAGAGCCAAGAGGTATAATGATATGATTGAGAGAGATGAAGTGATGGAATGTGGAGGAGAGTGATGTGTACGGTACCAGGAAAAGCAATAGAAGAGGGCGAGGTAGCTGATCACTTTCGTTACCATTATCTTTAGCCTATCACTCCTTTCCCTTTGTCTTATCTCCCATCTTCATCGTTCTTATCGCTCACCTTATATGAATAAAAGCGTCTGACATTGGTAGTAGATAAGTGGATAACTAAGAAAGTGTCATCGTTGTGAAGGGGAACTGTTTTCAGGATCTTCACTTTGCCTCTCGTTTAGACGTCTTCTGTCCTTCACTACATGTCACTTTCGTTTTGTCCCATGCCGTTGTTACAGTATTTCCCCGTATCTTTTATTAATCACTCTGTACTTTTACCTTCCTTTCATCATCATCATAGAGAGAGAGAGAGAGAGAGAGAGAGAGAGAGAGAATGATTATTGAAGTGTGAAGTCATTAATCAAGGTGGTATTGGTGGAAACTGTGGTGGCTGTGGTGGTGGTAGGTGCGGTTGTGGTGGTGGCGATGGTGGTAGTTATGGTTGCTGTGATGGTGATAACTGTGGTAGGGTAGTTACACAAGCGTAGTTGCAGTAGTGATGGTAGTCACACTGTAGGGCAGTGGTTTCCAGCCTTTTCTAATTCTCGCCCCCCCCCCCCTCACTGAATGACATGTTCCTTGCGCCCTCCTTCCTCGAATACTGTATTTTACTGGCATAGTTGGCACATGTCAATAAATGTCATAGATTCTTAATCATTGAAATTGTTTATATATTCGATAACTAGATTTCTTATTCATATCTGAAATGTTTCTCCATATTTAGAAATTACTGAATTCCATCATAATTCATAGTTTTCAAATATAATTACCCTCTTTATCAAGCCTTCGCGCCCCCCCCAGGCAGCCCTTCGGGCCCCCCTAGGAGGGTGCGCCCCACGGGTTGGAAACCACTGCTGTAGGGTAATAGTAGTAGTCTATGTGTTACGATAATGGTAGTTGTGCTGGTTGTGACTGTGGTAGTAGCTATGGCGATGGTGGTAGTTTTGGGTGTGATGGTGTTAGAGTTTATAGGGCATTAGTGAAACGGGCCGTTGTAGCTGTGATGAGCTTAGGGGCCATTGTGGTAGCGAGGGTCATGATTGCGGTGATGTTGGTAGCAATGGTGGTGGTTAAGGCGGTAATTGTGGTGGTAATGGTGGTAGTTGTGGTAAAGAGAGGGTGGTGATTTAGTCTTGAGATTCAGCCTTTACAATGCGAGATCTTTCAACCCCTTCACTCCAATAACGTTTTTATTTTATTCTTGCAACCCCCAGACGATTTTTTGTAGCTCAAGAGAGATTTATCGGACGGGAGGGAGCAAATACAGCTTTCAGTAACCCGTTCGCAACATGACGGGTTTTCCTAAGCTGAATAAAATCGTCTGGCAGCATGACAAAAACAAGGAAGTCACCGGATTGAAGGGATGAAGTTGCATAAAGTCTTTTTTTTATGTGAGGAAGAAGGAACCAAAGGCCACGAGCCCGCAATAACTGTTCCCTCCAAGAGAACAAAATACAAGAGAGAGCGAAATTCAAGATCCGATCATTTCGAGATGCCTGGACACACTGCGTTTGAAAGACTGGAGATCATAGGAAGCAGGAAATACAGACAGAGGGAGACAGTTCCAGAGTTGACTTGTTGCATAAATGAAGGACTAGGAGTAACGGTTAACTCTTGCATTTGAGTCTGGAGGTAATAACGAATGAAATGGTCGTCGTGCTGAATGGTTGAACTCCTCCGTCATCATAACCTAGCTGTGTGTGGTATAATTCTTGCTGTCACTTGATGATTTTACTTTGCTTTGAGAGACGTTTAGGCAATTTGGGGTTAAATTAGTATACAATATATAAAAGATAGGCTATAGGCTGAGAGAGAGAGAGAGAGAGAGAGAGAGAGAGAGAGAGAGAGAGAGAGAGAGAGAGAGAATAAGAAGGTGGGAGGAAAGAGGTATGCCTATGTTATTTACTGAAGGAAACAGAGAGGGTAAGAGAAAACGGATAGGAAGGAGCATGAAGAGAGAGGGTAAGTGACAACGAATAGAAAAGAGCATGGAGAGAGAGAGAGAGAGGAAAGAGGTGGGCTATCTCTACAGGTATGTTATTTAATGAAGGAAACAGAGAGGGTATGAGACAACGAATAGGAAAGAGCATGGAAGAGGGAGTGGCATGGGGGTGTGGGGGGCATTGTGAAGATAGGTATGGTCACGAGGAAGGAATTTCTTTCGCAGAGACACCCTTGAGACACCCTTGACCACCCACGCAGAGGGAAGGAGTATTTTGAAAGTTGAGAAAGAAAGAATAGGATATGGAGTAATATGTGGGAGAAAAAAAAAAAAAGTACCGGTACTATAGGTTATACATGGGATAACTATGCTGAGAGAGAGAGAGAGAGAGAGAGAGAGAGAGAGAGAGAGAGAGAGAGAGAGAGAGAGAAACGCTTTAAAGGCAAAAGAAAATGGAAAATAAAAAGAAAAAGGAGGGAAAGAAGGTGAACGAAAAACGGAAACCTGAAAGTTACGGGAAAGGCCTATTGAAATTTATGGTAATTCCTTTTCCAATCGTAACAGAGCTCGTAAGGTAGGGAGAGAGAGAGAGAGAGAGAGAGAGAGAGAGAGAGAGAGAGAAAGCATGTGAAAGCAATTAGCGAGACATACGGTAAGCAGTGCTGTTCTTTTACTCTCCTGAAGGATGAATAATAAGAAAAGAATGCGGTAGGTATGAGAGGAAGGAAGGAATGTGATGGTAGTAGGTGGATATTTTATAATGATAAGTTATGGGAAAATTGTCATCCCGTTGTTAAAGTCTCGTATAATTTAATCCTCCTAACCCCAATCGATCAATTTCAACTAAGGAAAGACTTTGGGAACTTGGAAAATTAATAACATATAGCCACCATTGACCACCTCAGCACTAGACCGCTTCCCAAAATTGATTTAAATTGCTTAATGATAGTAAGAATTAAAAATAAAGGAAAGTGGATAGAAGAGTGAACGAACTGAAACAAGCAAAGGGGGAACGAAAATATATGGGCAACGTAAATTGAGCCTGATCTCTTTACCAATATCTTTATAAAACATGAGCGATAAATTCTGGGAAGTATGCCCTCAAGAATTCCCGTTTTCTTTGTGTTTGGGAGAGAAGATGGGAGGTGTCCAGGTTACCCGGTGTATTTGTTATTTAACATATATGTATTTATTTATTTATTTATTTATTTATAGTGCCGTACAACTGTTTCTGTTGAGAGAGGAGAGGAGGCGGTATATGAACAGGAGTAAAAGCTGAGAGAAGGAAATAAAGACTAAAACACACACACACACACACACACACACACACACACACACACACACACACACACACACACACACACACACACAGAATATAATGGAGAGTGATGTGTACCAGGAAAAGCAGTAGAAGAGGCAAAGAGGTATATAATATAATATGATAAAGGAGAGAGAGAGAGAGAGAGAGAGACTGTAATCCGATGACAAGAGCCACAAACATACATTAATGGTCCTGTAGGCTGATTACACTGCCCTTCCCCTTTGTACGGTGAGGGGTGAAGAGGGAGAGATCATAAAAGTAGGGAGGGAGAGGGAGGAATTAGGGAAAGGTTGGGGAAGAGGGGAGGAGAGAGGGAGAGGGAGGAAATAGGGAAAGGTTGGGGGAGAGAGAGAGAGGGAGAAATTAGGGAAAAGCAGGGGAAGAGGGGAGGGGGGAGGGAGTGATCAAGAAGAGATAGGTAGGGAAGGAAAGAGAAGGAAGAATTATGGGGAGGAGGAGAGGGTAGAGGTAGCAAGGGGAAAGGGAGAGGGAGAGAGAAATCATCAAGGAGGGGAGATGAACGGAGGGGAAAAGGAGAGAGGGAGGAGAATGGAAGGAAAGAAAGGGAGAGGAAAGGAGAGAGGGGGGAATTAAAGGAAAGGGGAGAGGGAGAGATGGGGAGGAGGAGGAAAGAGAGGTAGGGAGGGATATTAAAAGTAGGGAGTGAGAGAAACGAGTAAAATTAGAGTACCGGTATGCTTATATAAAAGGAGAGAGAGAGAAATGAGTGAGAGAAGGGAGAGGAGAAAGAGGAGGGAGCAGAACGAAAGATTTGGAGAGAGAGAGAGAGAGAGGGGGGGGAGGGAGGGAGAGAGAAAGAGAGAGAGAGAGAGAGAACAGGAAAGAGAGGAGGAAAAGAAAAAAATGGATGAAGCCCCAGGAAAGTAATTGAGATTGAAGAGGAAGATAGAGAGGGGAGGAAGGTACAGAGTGGAGGGGAGAGGGGAGGGAGGTAGAGAGAGGGGAGGAGGATCGAGAGTGGAGGGGTAAGGGTAGGGAGCTAGAGGGAGGAAGAGGAGGGGAGTGAAAGGAAGGGAGAGAGGTAATTGCATGGAGGAAAGAGGAAGGATAAGTAGGATTAAGGGAGGAAAGAGGAGGGGAGAAGGAGAGGAAAACTAGAGAGGTGAATATAAGGAAAGGGGGGAGAGAGAGAGAGAGAGAGAGAGGACAAAGGTGAGAGTGGGATGATGGAGAAAGAGGTGGGAGGAGAAAATTAAAGAGAAGAGGAAAAAATGTAAAAGTGATAGAGAGAGGGAGGAGGGGAGAGCTGGAAGGCGTGTTGAAAAGGAAAGAGCTTTTAAAAAAGGAATGTGAAGGGAAAAGAAAAGTGTGAGAGATGGAGGGGGAGGTGAAAAGGAAGGAGATGGAAAGGGAAAGGAAAAGAAACAATAAAAAGCAGATTGGAAGAAGAAAAATGAAGTGGAAAGGTGGATACTACTAATGAAGTAAAAGAAATAAAAGGAAAGGAGGAGAGAGAGAGAGAGACGTAGAAGAAAAAGAGATAATTTTGGGTTATTAGATTTTCTCCTGTTATACTTAATTTTCTCTTCTTTTCCCGACTTCGTTTTCTATTCTGTTGCCATCCTGTTTCTTCCATTAATTTTCCGTTCATTGTTTTGATAGCGTAAGCAATTTTTCCTCATTTTCCCCCCAGTTGTTTCATTTTTCTCTACGGTATGTTTTTAACCCATTTCTGCTGTCTCGTTTTCTGCTTATTTCCCATTTTCTCTTTATTTCGTCCATTTTGTTGCAGTATACCATCAATTTTTATTTTGTATCTGAAGCTTTTTTTTTTTTTCCTTACGGTTTGCTCAGTCCTTTGTCATTATTTCCAGTCCGTAGCGTTTTGACTGCCCCCCCCCTTTTTTTTTTTTTTTTTTTTTCTTACTCGTCCCTCATTTTTCTGTTGATTTCGTTAATTTCTTTTTGTTTCCTTAAAATTGTTCCTCAGTTTTTTCCCTTGTTGCATCATATTCGTTTGCATTTCACCTCCCTGCCCTTCCCCACTAATAAAGTCATTACGGGTGTGTGAATCACGTGACCAGAGGCGAGTGGAATGTAAACAAACCCCCGACCAATCAGGAGGCTTATTGCCGCGTCAGCTGGGAGCTCGCGGCGTTACCATGGCAACGACAGGGTGGAAGGATGTGAGTATGAAGGGCAGGGAGAGAAGGAAATGGTGGGGTGGGCTGGAAGAAAAGGTAGGGAAGGGGAGAAAGTGAAAGTTGAGAGAGGAAAGAGGGGGAAGAAGAGAAAAAATAGAGGGAGGAAACTGGAGCGAAAGCAAGGGAGGGGAAGATGATTAACAGGGAGAAAGAATAAGGGTACAGTAGAGAGAGGAGGAAAACAAGTATTGGGTGTGAGGGAGATCAGAGGGAAGAAAGAGAGGGAGAGAAAGAACAGAGGTAAGAAGGAATGAAGGATAACACAGAGAGAGAGAGAGAGAGAGAGAGAGAGAGAAACTGGAAATAGGATCAAATAAATGAGAGGATATTTTATTGTATACTGGTAGGTTAGAGAAAGTGTGGGCGAAGAGGAAGAGATACATGTGGAAGTAAGAGCTTGTGATGCGAAGTGTGAAGAGAGCCACAATATGAGTGTATAAAGCAAGAAAGTAGGCAAGGTAAATTACAGAGACTGAGGCTAGAAAGTTGGCTTGACTAATAGACTGAGCAAGCGAGATGGGAAAGGGTTTATGAGACAAGTTACCCCTTTTGCTGGAAAGTAGTTTTATTCTTGCTACTTTCAAACGATGTCATACAGTTTAGGAAGGACCTCTTGTAATAAAGTA
>NC_137056.1:12406722-12479222 GCF_032717465.1 Coenobita brevimanus | reverse complement strand
GTAATACTGACAGAAGTAGTTAGTAGTGGTAATAGTACTGTTGATATAAGGGCTAATGGTTGTGGCCAGGGGATGACAGTAAAAGTAACAGTAGCAGTGAATCCTAGTATAGACACCCCCAGTAGTCATAGTGATAAGGGGAGCGTCAGTAACAATAGGTTCATTATCAACAGTAACAATAGCCTGTGAGATGTATCAGTCACTCGTCACAATAGCTAACATTGTGAGTAGTGCCAGTAACAGCCATTGTCGCTTGCAGTTTCAGTAATGGAGCCAGAAGCATGGGGTTGAAACGTATGCGTGGCGCTTGTTTACACTGGATGGTTATCATAGACATTGTTTTTTCATATGCAGTAGTTCTTTCACATTAACTAGGCCTAGAAATCGTCCTTTTGCATCTTCATGTGCCTAGCTCAGCGGCGGTGAAAGGCAGCACTACATATTTTTATCCTTTCCCTACCATTTATGCGTGACTAGTATTATAGTAGCATTAAGCTCTTGTTACAACTCAAAAGTCAAGATGGAGAGAGAGAGAAATTCTAGGCTGGGACAGAGTAAAAAGGGTATAGGTACACTTTTGCCTCACATGAAGTTAACCTCTGCACTGACAAACACAACCATCACCGTAGTTTGACGTCCACATGCATTGTTCTTAATACACATACCCTCTTCTCTACTCGTACTTGGCCAGCAGTGGAGGAGATGAAATATTGGCTAACACTCTCCGTCAGTGAAAATCTGGTTTTGCTTTGAAAAGTAAACTGAACTGACAAAAACAAAACTTCAGTCCCATCAGTAGGTGTTAAATATGAGTAGCCTAACAAAAAGGTAGGTTGTATATGGGAAAGCAAGGAGGGGGTGAGGGAAGGGGAGGGAGGAGATGAGGGGTGAGGGGAAGAGGGAGGGGAGAGGATGGGAAGAGTGGGGATAGGAGGAGAGGTGAGGGAAGAGGAGGGGATGGCAGGAGAGGTAAGAGGAGAGGAGAAGGAGGGAAGGGATGGTGAGGTGAGGGAAGAGGAGAGGAGGAGGAGGAGGGTAGGGATGGTGAGGTGAGGGAAGAAGAGGGGATGGGAGGAGGGAAGAGGAAGGGATGGGAGGAGAGGAGGAGGAGGGGATGGGAGGAGAGGAGGAGGGGATGGGAGGAGAGGAGGGGGAGGGGAGGGGAGGGGAGGGAAGGAGTGGAGGGGGAGGAGAGGGAGGGCGGTAATCAATAGAATTTTCCCCTCACATCTGGTGCCTCCACTCTAACAAGCTCAGCCACACCTGCTAGCCGGAGGGGTGAGAGAGAGAGAGAGAAAGAGAAAGAGAGAGAGAGAATGGGAAGGATCAGGAGAGGGGTGGGAGGATAAACTGTAGAGGTAGGAAGGGGGGAGGTTGAATGGGAAGGGATTGCGGAGAGGAGAGAGAGGGTGGGAGGGAGAGACTATATAGAAGGGGAGAGTGAAAAAAGAAAGGGGAGAGGACTGGAGAGGGAGAGGAGGAATTAGAGATAAAAGGGAGAGAGTGGTGGGGAGGCTGGAGTGCAGAGAGAGAAAGGGGATGTGAGGGATTAAAATCAGGAAGAGGGGATGGAAGGTTAGATAAAGGAGAGAGAGTTTGGAGAAAGAGGGATGGGATTGAGGATGAAAGGGAGAGAGCGGAGAGAGGGAGGGAGGGATTAAAGTGAGAAAGAATGAAAGGGAGAATAGATTAAAGAGAGATAGGAGAGGGAGAAATCGGTGAGAAAAATAGAGGGAGAGGTTGATGATAGAAGACATGGAGAGAGGAAGATGGGAGGACTGAAGTGAACGGGAGGGGAAATAAAGAGGATTATGTGGAGA
This sequence comes from Coenobita brevimanus, assembly GCF_032717465.1. Classification (NCBI taxonomy): domain Eukaryota; kingdom Metazoa; phylum Arthropoda; class Malacostraca; order Decapoda; family Coenobitidae; genus Coenobita; species Coenobita brevimanus. The sequence continues at coordinate 12,477,402 of NC_137056.1, read as the reverse complement.
GAAAGAGAGAGAGAGAGAGGAACGTTTGGACGGCGATATGATTAGGCTTGGTTGAGCAAAGCGAAGTGTTTTTATTGTAAAGAAAGAACGTTCTTGTTCACACACACACACACACACACACACACACACACAGGAACGTTTGGATGGCGATAACATTTGGGCTTGATTGAGTAAAGCGAAGTGTTTTTGTTGAAAGAACGTCCTTGTCCACAGAGAGAGAGATGGGGAGGGGACTGGAGGGAAGGGATACATAAGAGTACGGTACAAAATATAAAACAGATACCACTTCTTATTCAGTATTTACAAACCTTCTAGTGGTAAATATCTTCAAAGGAATAGGACTGCTTGTTCACGCCTTTATCCTCACTTCTACTGCCACCAAGTCTGTCGCAGCTGAACCAGAGTGAGCATTTTAAGTGAAAGAAAAATTGCTAAAACACACACACACACACACACACACACACACACACACACACACACACACACACACACACACACACACACACACACACACACACACGTACGATTTTCAGTAATAGTTAATTGCACGGGAGACTTCTTTATTCTGGAAACTATGAGGTAAGAGTCACGATAAGGTATATACAGCATACCTATGGACTCGGCTATTTTTTTCCCTTCACCCCATAAACGCCATTTTCTCTTTATTCTTCGTATCACCAGCCTTTTATCTATTTATTTTTATCCCTCATTAACCCCTTCATTGCAAGACGTCTCCCCTAAAGCTGAATAAAATCGTCTGGTGGTGGCTTGTTAAAAAAAATTGGATTGAAAATGGAAAAGGATTACGGTATCTGCTGGGAGAGGCCATGAGTAACGTTAGAGATCTAGCATGAAGGTGTGTGAAAAAAAAGGTCGATAAACGAAGGTGTGTGTGTGTGTGTGTGTGTGTGTGAGAGAGAGAGAGAGAGAGAGAGAGTTTATTTAGACAGTCTGTGATATAAGCCAGTGCATAAAAGTATATACCGGTAATCTGAAAAAGGACAGTGATTCATAGAGGTAAGTATTCTTCACCCTACTAAGGTGGAGAGGAGGGAAGGGAAGAAGAGGGAGAGGGAAGGAAGAGAAAGAAAAAAAAGGAAAGTGGAAGGGACAGAGGGGGTGTAGTGGAGAGAAGTGAGATACAGGCATTGTGGAGGGAGTAGAATGAGGAGAGGAGAGGGGAGGAAACAAAGGTGGGTAAGGAGAGGAGGAAAAGGAAAGAGAAGGAGGAGGTAGGAAAATGGAAGGGGAGGAGAAGAGAGCGAGAAGTGAAGAGAAAGGGCAAGAGAAGATAGGGAGAGAAAAGATGGGCGGAGGGAGGGAGAGTGGAGGGTAGGGAGAAAAAAAGGGAGCGGTGGGAAGGAGAGAAAAGGGGGTAGGAAGAAGGAGGGGAGAGAGGTGAAGAGAAGGGAGAGCAGAGTTAGGGATTGAAAAAGGGAGAAGGTGGAGGTAGGATGGAGGAGAGAGGTGGAGAGAAAGGGGGCCAGAGGTAGGGAGAGAAAAGGGCGATGGAGAGGGAGAACCCGGTAAGCACTCTTATGGTTGAGTGGAGGTATCAGTTTCCCTGGGGGGGGAGGGGGAGACAAGAGGGAAGTAGGGAGGGAGGAGAGGAGAGAGAGAAGTAAGGAGGGAGAAGAGGAGGGAGGGAAGGCGGAAAGGAGGTGAAGTGGAGAGGAGGAAAGGGATGGAGAAATGTATGTCCGTGTGTGTGTGTGTGTGTGTGTGTGTGTGAGAGAGAGAGAGAGAGAGAGAGAACATGGTGCTCGATATTGGACGAAGTAAAGAGAGAGATAAGAATGGGAGATAAAAGTGAGAGAGATAAAAAGAAGTAAGGAACCAGTGAAGCGAAGTGAGGACAAAGGGTTGAAGATTAAAGAAAGATAGGAAAAGAGAAATTAGAATAAGGAAAGAAAAAAAAGAAAAGCAAGTGCATGATGGAAATTCTCTCTCTCTCTCTCTCTCTCTCTCTCTCTCTCTCTCTCTCTCTCAGCCTCCCTGAAGTTCCGCTCTACTTTCTCTATACCCTGGGGAGGGAAGGGAGGAGGGAACGAGGAGGAAAGACTAGAGGATGAAGTGAGGGAAAGGAGAAGTGAGGGATGGAAGGAAGGAGGAAAGAGTAAACGATTGAGGGAGAGAAGGGAGAAGGGAGGGAGGGTGGGAAAGGAAGGGAAGGGAAGAGGAAAGCCTCGAGGATTGAGGGAGGGAAAGGAAGGGAAAAGGAAAGTAGGTATGCATGGTGAAGCAGATAGAAGAATGTGTGTGTGTGTGTGTGTGTAAGAGAGAGAGAGAGAGAGAAGTGACGTCAACAAGTGACCTGGAAAATTGTGGCGTGTGACCTCTTTTGACCCTCCCTCCCTTCCTCCACCTTCCCCTCTCTCCCTTTCCCCTCTTCTTCCCCAACCACTCTTCCCTCCCTTCCTCTATCCTTCCTCATTTCCTCTCTCCCTCCCTCCCCTCCTAACTCGCATTTCCTCTCTCCCTCCTATGCTTTCCTCTTTCCCTCCTCATCCTCATTTCTCTCTCCCTTTCCTCCATCCCTGTCGACCTTCTTCCCTCTATCCCGTCCGCCCGTTATTACTGCTTTCCTAATTATTCTTCCTTAATTCTCTTTCCATCTTTTCACCCTTCCTTCAACTCCCTCCCCTCCTCTTTCTCTGTGTTCTCCTTTCCTCCTCCTCTCTCCTTCCCATCCCTCCCTCCACCTTACTCTCCGTCTTCTCTCTTCATCATTTGCTCATATTTCTTCCTCGTTTCTTCACTCTGTCTTTCCTTCTCTCCCCCTTTTTTTTTTATTATTTCTTACTCCTTCGTGCATCCTCCTCTATCTCCCCTTTTTAAATCTCTCCTTCCCTTCTTCCCTTTCCTTTCTCCCTCCCTCCCTCCTTCCCTCCCTCCTTCCCTTCCTTCTCTCTTTCTCATATCGTCCTTTATCTTTTCCATTCTCCTTCCTGTTCCTCTCATCGTCCTTCCTTCCCTCACCTCTCTTCTTCATTCCCTTGTTCTCCTTTCCCCTTCTTAATTTATTCATTCCTCTACTCTCTCTCTCTCTCTCTCTCTCTCTCTCTCTCTCTCTCTCTCTCTCTCTCTCTCTCTCTCTCTCTCAAACTGACTTCCTTTCTTCTTCTTTCTGTTCACCACTCCCATCCTCTCCTTTATCCTCACGTCATCTTCCATTCCTTTTGGTCAGTTTTCCCTCCCCCTCCCTCTCTCCTTTTCGATTCCTTCATATATCCAAATTTTCTCTCTCTTTTCGTCTCGTTTTTTCATCTTACCACTCTTTTTCCCTCCTTCCACCCACCTATTTGTCTGTCTGTCATTCTCGATTCTCCCTCTGTCCTCCTCCTCCTCCTCCTCCTCCTGTACCACCATATCTTCCCCTTAATCACTCCTCCTATTTTTTTCCTCCCTCGAGGCTCTTTTCTTTCCTTATTTTGCTACCCATCCTCCCTCCCCCTTTCGTCTCTTCCTCACTGTTCTTCATCTTACATTATAAAACATGTAGCTAGTGCATAAAGGTAAGCAGAGACAAATGTATAACGAGAAATTAAACAAAGACACGTGTATAACAAGAAAGTAAACAAAGACATGTGTATAACGAGAAAGTAAACAAAGACGTGTATAACAAGAAAGTAAACAAAGACGCGTGTATAGCGAGAAAGTAAACAAGCGTGTATAACGAAAGTAAACAAAGGCGCTTGTATAACGAGAAAGTAAACACGGGTGTATAACGGAAGTAAACAAAGACGCGCGTAGAACGAGAAAGTAAACAAAGACGCGTGTATAGCGGAAAGTAAACAAAGATGTAACAGAAGATTAAAAACAACACCTGTGTAACGAAAAAGGAAATAAAAACATGTGTAAAAAGGAAGGTAAACCACAAAGTGAATAATAAATGGGTAGAAAATAAGACACGTGTATCAGAACGTAAACAAAGACACGTGTAATCGCAGAAGGGTAAACACAGACACAACCCCTTCAGTCCGATAACATTTTTCACGAGTCAGGCCATCACTAGACGATTTTATTCAGCCTAAGAGAGAAGTCTTGTAGTGAAGGGGTTAATGAAGGCCGTATTAGATTTCGCAAGTCCCCCCTAAAAAAAAATATCTTAACCCACTTTTACCATTTGAAGAAAAAAAAATAAAAAGGCGCCATAATGAAGAGGTGAAAGCGGAAGAGAGAGAGAGAGAGAGAGAGTAATAAAACATCGTGTAAGTGCGGCAAGATAACGTGTAATTAACCTGAGGAAAAATGGGGCGTAATTTGGGAACTTTCACGCGGTCGTCTCTCTGAACACTCCCAGGTCTTGTGACTCACGCTGAACAAAATCGTCTAAATCGTGTGGTGTAAGCTGGAGTAAAATTAGAGAGTTGTCCCGAGCGTGAGGGGGTTAAGGGCGACTCTCTCTCTCTCTCTCTCTCTCTCTCTCTTTCTGGCATTGACTTTAATAACATAGGTTACTAGAAATGACCATGAGGAGTTACGTCCGTGGTTGCTTACGCACACAGATGGCGCACATGGTTTGTATTTACGTTCATGACTTGGCCTACGTTCACAACTTGATTGCTCACATGAGTTATATTTACGTTCATGACTACGTTCACATCTTTGATTGCTCACACGGGTTATATTTACGTTCATGGCTAGCCTACGTTCACAGCTTAGACAGCGCACATGGTTTATATTTACGTACACAGCTTAGATTGTGCACGTGGTTTATATTTACGTTCACAGCTTAGATTGTGCACAGGGTTTATATTTACGTACACAGCTTAGATTGTGCACATGGTTTAATTTACGTTCATGACATAGGCAGCATGAATTAGTTTGAAGATCGACACTGTGATTAATACACACATAGACGGTCATAATTCCAGAATTCACAAAGACGTCCATGAATTACAGGTGTACAAGGGCTACACTTTTCCTGAGCTGATTACGCCCACCTTCATGAGAAAGTTACGCACATGTACACGTGCATAAATCAACCTAATACACACACATGAATTTAATTACACACGCGTTGGTATACTCGCATGGCTCATTTATACCCACCTTTGTGTACATGGACCATTTACGCACACGATTAGCATACACAATCCATTTACGCACATGCGAGTTATGTAAGCAGTTAAGAATCGTGTAATTGAGCAAGATAATGATGGGTTATTAGATTGTGATTGGTGAAGAGGAAGGGGAAGGGGAGAGAAAAGAAGAGGAAAGAGGGGGTATTGGACGGAGGGCAGAGGAAATGAAATATGGAAGGAGACAAGAGTGAGAGAAGTAAAGAAACAGAGAGAAAAGGGAGGGAGAGATGAAAAAAAGAAATGATGACAAAAACAAGAGAGGGAGAGAGAGACAGATAACATGCACTCTCTCTCTCTCTCTCTCTCTCTCTCTCTCTCTCTCATTCACTTAGCTCATGAATGAAAAGTTGTAACCTCGATTTTTTATGAATGACTTCTTATAGTAAACTCTTCCAGTGTCTGTTTGTTTACTTAGTGTGTTCTTGTTTGTGTTTGCGATAAGTGAATAAGTTGTGTGCGTGTTAGCGCGAGCAGTATTTATACAAGCATGAATGATTGTGTGTGTGTGTTTGTATATATATATATATATATATATATATATATATATATATATATATATATATATATATATATATGGAGCCTCTGTGGTAGAGTGTGCGTTTCGTACACGGGTGAACCAGGGTTCGCGCCCCGTCAGGGTAATAAACATTGGGAGTGTTCACCCGACCACGTACTGCATTGGCGGACAAAAGGGGTGCTGTGGTTGAATCAGTGTCGCTTACTATAAAGTATACTTGCACCCAGTCGGCTTGCTCGGGCCGATTACACTTGGTTCACAGACTACACACACATCCAAAGCTACTGCAACACTACAGTTACACTTACAAGCACTTCTCACCCTACATACAATCTCTACCAGACAGCCTAAGCCACTTGGTAGAGATACATTGGCTGTATCGTCCCGACTTCGGTCGGAATAGGCCGGTCCTGCAGTGGATACTTAAACGGCTGATATATATACAGTATATATATATATATATATATATATATATATATATATATATATATATATATATATATATATATATATATATATAATGTGTGTGTGCAGAAGTTATGATAGATTGATTGTGTATGTGTTTGTGTGTGTACAGTATTTATGCAAGTGTGATTAATTGATTGATTGTGTGTGTGTGTGTGTGTGTGCGCTCGCGCTCGCAGTATTTATGAAAGTGTGATAGATTAATTGTGTATGTTTGTGTGTGTGTGTGTGTGTGTGTGTGTGTGTGTGTGTGTGTGTGTGTGTGTGTGTGTGTGTGTGCAGTATTTATGTAAGTGTGATTGATTTTGTGTGTGTGTGTGTGTGTGTGCAGTATTTATGCAAGTTTGAGTGATTTTGTGTGTGTGTGTGTGTGTGTGTGTGTGTGTGTGTGTGTGTGTGTGTGTGTGTGTGTGAGTGAATATGTATGTAGGCCCACGTTTGTGTATGTATCGTAAGTATGTATGAGTAATTGGAGTGTATGCACGCACATGAGTGCCGTGTATGTATTTATAAATGTTGACATGAATTTATACGTTCAAGTGTAAGTGTGTGTATGTTTGCGTGTGTGTGCGTAAGTGTGCGTGCGTGAGTAAAGGTTAAGACAATTTACTTCAATCTGTTCCCACGTCCTTAATTCTCTCTCTCTCTCTCTCTCTCTCTCTCTCTCTCTCTCTCTCTCTCTCTCTCTCTCTCTCTCTCTCTCTCTCTCTCTCTAACACACACACACACATTCTACTATTATTTTGTGTGTAACTGTATCTAGCAAGACAGAGTAGCTGGCGGAGAGAGAGAGAGAGAGAGTACTAAAACCCCACTGAGATTAAGATTTAAGATTGTGGTGAGGCAGTGTTAGTACCGTAATAGTGGTTAGAGAATGTTGGTAGTTATGGGAGAAGAAGGGTGGTAGTTGTGGTGAGAAAATGTTGGTAGCTAGTTATAGTGGAGAATAGTGGTAGTTGTGGTTGGAGAATGGTTGTAGTTATGGTGGAGAATAGTGGTAGTTGTGGAGAGGATGGTGTTAGTTATGGGGATGGACGGTTGTAGTTGTGTTGAGAGAATGGTGGTATTTATGGGGGAAGAATGGTGGTAGTTGTGGTGAGAGAATGGTGGTAGTTATGGGGAAGAATGGTGGTAGTTGTGGTGAGAAAATATTGGTAGTTGTGGTGGGATAATGTCACTGATTATGGAGGAAAATGTTGATAATTGTGGTTGGAATGTTGGTAGTTAGTAGAAATGGTTTAGTTTTGGTGAATGTTTGTATATGTGGTGAAAGTAATGGTAATTGTGGTAGGAATGTTGGTTGTGGTGAATCGTGGTCATTATGGAGAGAAAATGGTGGTAGTCGTAGTGATGTAGGGATGTATGTTATTGAGAATGTTGGTAGTTGTGGTGAGGTACCGTTGATTGAGACTCCAGTAATATTTGGGCGATTGTGGTTGTTGGTTGGTAGGGAAAAATTGTGGTAGAATTGTGGTTACCAGGAAGATTTTTGAGATAGATTGTGGTAGACTTATGGTTACTGGGGATACTATGGTTACTCTGAAGATTGTGGTGGGATTGTGGTTGCTTGAGAGAGATTGTGGTTGGATTGTGGTTACTATAGAGAGAGATTGTGGTAGAATTGTGGTTAGGTCTGCAAGGGAGAGATAGGATAATTTTGGTAGGTAGCGAGATTGTGGTTGTGTTAGGTGCTGTTAGTGATTGTGGTTATTGTGGTTGGTATGGGGGATTGTGGTAGTGTGAGAGAGGGTTGTGGTTGCTGTTAAGTGATTGTGGTAGTATTTTTGTGATAGTGTGATAGGGTTATGGTTGTTATGGAGATTGTGGTAGTATTGTGGTTGCTGTAGGGAATTGTGGTAGTGTTGTGGTTGCTGTAGGGGATTGTGGTAGTGTTGTGGTTCCTGTAGGGAATTGTGGTAGTATTGTGGTTGCTGTAGGGAATTGTGGTTGTTGTAGGGAATTGTGGTAGTATTGTGGTTGTTGTAGGGGTCTGTGGTAGTGTTGTGTTGCTGTAGGGGACTGTGGTAGTGTTGTGGTTGCTGTAGGAGATTGTGGTAGTATTGTGGTTGCTGTAGGGGATTGTGGTAGTGTTGTGGTTGCTGTAGGGGATTGTGGTAGTGTTGTGGTTGCTGTAGGGGATTGTGGTAGTGTTGTGGTTGCTGTAGGGGACTGTGGTAGTGTTGTGGTTGCTGTAGGGGACTGTGGTAGTGTTGTGGTTGCTGTAGGGGATTGTGGTAGTATTGTGGTTGCTGTAGGGGATTGTGGTAGTGTTGTGGTTACTGTAGGGGATTGTGGTAATGTTGTGGTTGCTGTAGGGGATTGTGGTAGTGTTGTGGTTGCTGTAGGGGATTGTGGTAGTGTTGTGGTTGCTATAGGGGATTGTGGTAGTGTTGTGGTTGCAGTAGGGGACTGTGGTAGTATTTTGGTTGCTGGAGGGAATTGTGGTAGTATTGTGGCAGCAGTGAGAGGGTTGTGGTTGGTGGTGTTTAGCGTGAGAGGTTTGTAAACACTGACTAATGGCAGTCCTTGGTGCCACACTTTATACTTCTGCCTTACTACCCCTGTATTTGCCACCACCACTACCACGTCTACACTATTACTACTACTACTACTACTACTACTACCACCACCGGTACTACTACTACTACAGTAATATTAACACTAATAATTGTACTGGTAGTAATAATAGTAGTAGCCTAGTAGTAGTAGTAGTAGTGGTAGTAAGAGTAGAAGTAGTAGTAGTAGTGGTAGACCAAGGTAGTACCATCCCCCCCTCTTTTGACCTAGACTTTTGACCTTTTTCGCTTAGAATTTAATCACCTGCTCCTTTGGTGGTCTTAAGTGATTAGCCTGTGCCACGTTTGTTGCAGTTTCATTCCACAGTTTTTTGCATAATGTTACAGACTGACAGACAAACAAACCGAGCCAAAGACATGCCCAGTAACCTCCTTGGTAGATTTGATAATGGATACTGTGGTTACTAGTACTCATGCTGATACTGTTACTATTACTCCTACTACTACTATATTTATTTTCTGCCACTGCAAAACTCCTCCATCTCTATGTAACTGCAGTGTGAAGGGCATAGCGTTAATTCTGTACTACATAATACAGGACATTGGCCCCAACCACGCCAGTGACGGTGATCGACAACCATCATTACTGAGAGTGTCACATAGCCTTCAACACATTAATTACCATCACTACCACTGTTACCAAGGCCACTACACTGTCCTGTCTCCTTCAGCAAGTAGTTTGTTACAGCCTAAATGAACCACATGTTTGCTAGCTCTTACTCTTAAATACTCTTAGTTGTAGAAATACCATACCACTACTACTATTACTACTACTACTACCACTACTGCTACAACTACTACTACTACGACTACTACTACTACTACTACATGACCCACTAGCACCACAGCCGTCTCATAATTCCGCATACCACAGTAATTACCCTCACAATGTCATTACCACTATTACCACACCTACCACTGTCATTGCCACAATTACTACAGCCCTCATTAAGTGGTTGTCATATAAAGCACTATTTTGCCAACAATACTGGACACTTCCTCACCGTGCAACAAATCTACCACATCTACCACAATTTGTTCACCACAGTTGCCAATACAAAAACTACCACAATTGTCTGTCAGAGCTGTCTTTACCGTTGCTACTACCAAAACAAACTAATGCAACAGTGATCATCGCAGAATCAACCACAGCCACCACCACAGCAATTACCACAACTAATCCTTCACCTCTGTCACCACAGGTTAGTAACAGCTACCACCGCCACAGCACCCTACCACAACTACCACCATCACAGTACTTATCCAATACTGTGTCCACCTTAAGTCTACCACAGATACCAATACCATACCACAGCAGTCAACCCCAGTTACCACCACCACCACAACGTCTACCACAGCTGCCACCTCTACAGCAGTTCAAGACAACAGTTAATTCGCCTCAAATCCACCACATTCTACCACAGCGAGTACCACCACCACATTAACTACAACAAACAAAACCACAGCTACTACCACCACCACATCTGGGCTACCACCACAGAAATTAACCACAGCAGTAGGCTACTAAGATCAAAACAACCACCACCACTGTGAGGAGATGACGTAATGCAATGACGCAACGAGACAAGCTGGGCTAGTTTGGCACTGAGAGAGAGAGAGAGAGAGTATAAAAGCATTAATAAAGACGTTAGGATGACTAGGACAAGATAAGATGGTAAGTTACTTTGTGGAAGGGGAGAAGAGAGAGGGGTGGCCGAAGTAATGGTAGCGGAATGGGGGAAGAGGGAAGGTGTGGGAGGGAGAAGAGAGGGTAGGGGGTGTGAGGAGAGAAGGGTGTATGGAGAGGATTGAGGAGGGGGATGAGGGAGGGGAAGGAATGGTGGTGGGGGCTGTGAGTGTGAAAGAAGAGATTGGATACTTAAGGAGAAGTTAGGTTGATTAAGAGGATTAGCTACTGTGGGAAGTGGAAGGTATTTGCTGTTGGTGATAGTCCGAAAAAGAGAGGGAATGGAGGAGGGGAGAGGGAGTGGGTGATACAGGAAGAGAGGGGGTAGGAGGCAGGAGGAAAAGGAAAGTGAAAAGGGGAGATAGGAGTGATGAAAAGAGGAGGAGAGAGGGAAGAAAAGAGAATAGAGGAAGGAAGGAGAGAGGATAAGGAACAAGAAGAAGAGGGGAGGTGCGAGAGAGGGGAATGGGGTAGGAGAGGAGGAGGGAAGGTTGGAGAGGAGGGGAAAGATGAATGAATAGAAGAGGGGAAGAGGAGGGAGTGGGGGAGATTGTAAAGAAAGGGAAGAGGAAGGAAGAGAGAGGGGAGGTACGAGAGAGGAAAAAAGGAGGGAGAGGAGGAAGGGAGGTAGGACAGTGGAGAGAGAGGAGGAAGAGGAAGAGGAGATGTATGAGTGGAGGGGAGGTAGGAAGGAAAGGGAGATTAGTGGCAGGATTAGTGAAATGAGTGGGTAGGATTGGAAGTGATGGAGTGGGAGGGGCTGTGTGTGTGTGTGTGTGTGTGTGTGTGTGTGTGTGTGTGTGTGTGAGAGAGAGAGAGAGAGAGAGAGAGGGAGAGTCCACACAGCCCCTAAGGCCTTACTGTGTGGTCCAGAATTGATATCAGTAGAAACTTAACTTTCTTATTGCACACCCCTTCACAGCGAGGACCCCAGTTTCCATTTTCTCGTTTCTTTTCCTTTATCTTTTTAATTCTTTTTCTTTTTTCTTTTCCTCCCCTTTCTTTTCCCTTTTTCCTTTATTTTCCTTCCACCAGACTGTTTTATTCCTCACCCAAAGAACTTCTTAATTTCAGTAGTAAATAATGGTCTTTTACAAACCTTTCGCCTCAATAGTTTTCCCAGGATCGGAGAAAAATCGTCTGAAATTAGCAAGAATACATGAAAACAAGGTGTGTTGAAAGGACTGAGAAGAGCATAGGAAAACTTACGGCTCTCCCAACCCTCCAGACCCACCGGTGATCTCTAGTAAAGGATAATTTGGTATACTTCGTACGTAACGCCATCCAGGACTGACAGTGCCCGAGGGAATTTTTACAGGAATGACGGAATTGGATTGTTGATGAAGCTGCTAATTAAAAGATACAGTGAAAGTAGCACAGTTAGGCCTACACACACACACACACACACACACACACACACACACACACACACACACACACACACACACACACACACACACAGAGGGGGGGAATATGGTGACTCAGTCGATATAAGTCACTTGAACCGATTCGATAAGGAGAATGAGGCTGGCAAAGGAGAGAGAAGAGAGAGGAAGAGAAAAGAGAGAAGGAGAGAGAAGAGAGAGGGAGAGAAAAAAGAGATGGGGAGATAGAGAGAGAAGAGAGAGGGAGAGAAAAGAGAGACGAGAGAAAAGAGGAGGGGTGAGAAAAGGGATAGGAATAAGGTATGTGTTAAGAGAGAGGAAAAGTAAAAGATGAAGAGGAGAGGGATATTTGGAGTGCATGTGTGAGAGAGTGTAAGCAGATAGATAAGTAGATAGATAGATAGATAGATGGGTAAGTAGATATAGGCTTCATAGGTAGTGACAGGTAGAGAGACTGATGTAGCCTATGGATAGATGAATGTATGGATAGATAGATAGATAGATAGATAGGTATTGAGAGAGAGCTAAATCTGTGAAAGTACAATGTGGGAGGGAAGAGAAAAGGGTGGGGGGGAAGGGGAGGGAAGGGCGGATCCCTGTCTGCTTCCGGAAAAGGGAGAAAGAGGGGGGGAGGGGGGACGGAAGAGGTAGAGGTAGGTAGAGAAGAGTAGGAAATGGAAGACGGAAAGAGAGAGGAACAAGATTCAATAAGAAAAAGATGGGGGAGAGAAGGAGGAAGGAAGGAAGAAGTTAAGGAAAGGAGGAAGGAAGGAAGGAAAGGAAAAGGAAGTAAGATAAATATGAAAAAGAAAGAAAAATGCAGGAGAGAGAGAGAGAGAGAGAGAGCCATATATAGAGAGAGAGTGTTGAGGGAAAGAGAAAGGCAAAAGAAATGAAAGGATATATATACTATTAGAGAGCTAGGAAGAAAAAGAGAAGGGAAGATACGGATGGAAAAGGGAAGGAAGGTATGGAAGAGAAAGACTTAATTGGAAAGGAGGAGATGAAAGTGGGAAGGGGAAGGAAAGAAGGATTATTGAAGGAACAGGAAGGCGAAGGAGAGAGAGAGAGAGATGACAGGAACAGAATGAATAAGAAATAGTTGAGACAAAGAATTCTTACGAGCAAACAGAATAGGTAAAGATGAGATGAGGGACGGGGAGGGGAAGAGGAGAGAGAGAGAGAAAAAAAAAGAGAGAGAGGAATGTGTGAAAGATAAGGAGGGGGAAGGTGATGGTGAAAGAGAGGAGGGTGATGGAGAGAGAGAGGGAGGGAGGAGGGGTGGAAAGAGGAGGGGGGTAGGCACGTGGCCACATCCGGGGGGAGGTGTGTGTGTGTGTGTGTGTGTGTGTGTGTGTGGTTTCATGTACGTTATGAAATGAAAGGATACGTGTGTGTGAAATAGTAAGTTTTTTCTTTTGCGTAACTTGAGCAGTGCTTGTGTGTGCATGCAGTTGTACGGCTTCATGTGCGTAAATACCGATATAGGTGTGTGTGTGTGTGTGTGTGTGTGTGTGTTTGTGTGTGTGGATCCATGTGTGTAAGTTAATTAGAGAAATGTGTGTGCACAAGTGTGTGTGTATCCGTGTATGTGTTTTTGCATATAAATCCTGCCTTCTTTCGTTCTACTCTCTCTCTCTCTCTAACTTTAAGGAAGAAGTTATATTTAGCGCCAGTGTGGTCAGGTTTAGAGAAAATCGGTCAAAGGTCATCAAGGTTAGAGAGAGAGAGAGAGAGAGAGAAAAAGGCTTTCCTCTCCCCTTCTTAATCTGTTTGCTTGGTGCTGGAGAGGGGCGCCTTCACGTGGTGGCACTGATATAGCAGAACTACTCCTCTGCCTGGTTACGCAAACGTCCTCAGCACCCTTCCTATCCCGTGAAAGGAGGATGGTGTGATGCAGGATGAGGGCAACTTCAGCCTGCAGGACACCGGGTTGACGTTCCATGTGAGCCTGGTGTTACCAGTAAGAACTACTACTGCTGCTACTACTACTACTACTACTGTGTTGGCGTATTTCTGCTGCCTCTAGGTTGTTTTATTCATCTTAAGGGAGGGAGATCATCTGTAGTGAATTGGCTCTATCTAAACTCCTAAGTACGAAAAGACTGATGCTGAATATTTAACCCCCCTAGTTACATGTGTCGTATTGAAACTGAATAAAATCGTCTGGTAGGAGAAAGTGAAATAATAATCATGCGTTTTCGGTGTGAAGGAAATAATTTAGAATATATAAAATTTCTCTTCTAAAACAAGATTGGATATAGCCGTCTAGATATAGCAAAGATAGGCTGAATAGAAAAATTACGTCATTGTAGTGAAGGGGTTAACATCTGCAGTAGAGCGACGCATTTCTCACTACTTCTGCTCCTTCCAGACTATTTTATTCAGCTCGAGGAACATTTTTGTTTTAATTGGTGGGATTAGATGTGGCCTTCATTAACACCTTAACTATGAGATCTCCCTCTCGTTGATTACATGCGTGTGGAGTTAGCAGGAATACATCGGATAATATCGGTACCATCTCGTGCCGTGGAGGTTGTCAGTGAGAGAGGAGGTTATGTGCTACTGAGGGAACGGTAAGAAGAGGGCAATAAAGCTCTCTCTCCACACCTTCCCATTGTAATTGTGAGCAGAACAGGAAAATAAGGAGAGGCAGAATGAAAATACGCAGAGGAGACACTAGGAAAATCAGAGGGATGCACTGTACAATGTGAACTTTAATTTGGCCTAAAATTACCATCTCTTCTTGAATGCTGAGCTGTAGCTGGAGATTTAAGTCTAGAATATGATGCTAGTCACGAAGAAGTGCAGTGGATAGGATGTAGAGCCGTAGTATTGTGAATAGGCCTGTAGCATGAGATTATCCTAACACCAGAATGCTATGCTAGTCACGAAGAAATGCTATGGGAAAGATGTAGAGCTGTAGTGTTATTCTGCCACTGAGCTGCTGATACGTGAAATATGCTGCAAAAGGACGAATTTGTGTTAAGATGAATGAACTGTTGTTGTCAATGTAGCAGTGAGGGTTATTCTAAAATTATTATTATTATTATTATTATTATTATTTAAATCAGTACAAATAAATTTTATGTTGGAATGAGGCGATAATCGTTCTGGGCTTACAGCAATATATTTGGGAAAATTGCTTCAGTGGTTAGCATAATACTCGTAAATATGCGTTTTATGCTACCCAAATATACCCGACAACTTCCCAACTGAAGACGCTTAGTAGCTGGTAATTTAAGAGAAGTGTAAATAAGTTCTCATATTCATCATTGCCGAGTCGCTGGTGGAGGCTTACCACTAACTTAAATCTTTCATGATACTTTGTTCAAGTTTTCACCAAACGATTTAATTCGCTGAGAGTGAACCAAAGGAGCCTGAGAGTGTTAATACTGGTACATCACCCCTCGCATGGTCTGGACAAGTGTCATACTGGGCTCCTGCTACTGTACAGTATGGCTAGACGATTGTGTTCTGCTGCGAGCCAAGTACAGTAGTCCGAGAGAGTTAAAACATTCACTCAGTTTCATCTGCTGTGTTTCCTCATAGGATTTGTTTTATGTCCTTGGAGTTAGTTTCTTCCTTCTTTTTCATCCTTTCCTTTTTAATTTTCATTCACCCTCTCCATCTTCCTTGTTAGCTATTCTTTTTATCGAATTACTTCATTGCTTTCATTCGATTTTTTTAAGATTGTCGTGGGCCTTTTGACAAGCGATGTGTGAAGCTGGGGAATATTGCTGTTGCCTAAAATAGAACTTAAGTGCGTGGATAGAAGTTTACGATAAGATTAGAGCTGGCATGTAAGATGTTATTAGTGCATTTTAAATCTAGCCTGTGTTAAATATACCGTATACGGGTACCGTACATAGTATTTACCCGTCCCCGCCCCGAAGGGGCTCGGGGACGGGCATTGTTTTCACTTGGTTTGCCTGTCTGTTAACAATTTTACCCGAAAACTACTCGTGTGATTTTGAGTAAAATTACAGGGGTGATGGGCTATGACCTTCTGATCACCTGATTAAATTTTGGGCCATGGCCCAGGCTGTAGGCCCAAGAAATGTAAAAGAAAAAAAAATCGTTTTTTCGCCATAATTCCTTTCAGATTCGTCATATCGACATGAAACCAAAACCTAAAGGTGCATCTTTCAAATCTGCATCCTATAACATGCCTCATTACATCAGGGGGGTCACCCCCTAGTTAGCGGTAGGGGGGTCAGTGTCAGGTGGGTCAGGCCTAAAATTTCAAATCGTCAGTTTTCACCCGATTTATTCCAAATTTGATATGTGACATATTTGACTAGATATCCTGTTGTTTTTATACGTCAGCTCTAAAGTGACTCCCGGGGACGGGTTTGCTGTGCCTTGACACCGCCTCTTGTTTTAGCTGTTGTGTTCAAGGTGGTCTACATTTTTTTCATTTCCAGTTGTAGTCTGGAAGTTTTTATATTTAACAACGTGATCCGTGAGAGAGAGAGAGGGGGGGGGGGAGAGGATTGATTTCCAAACCATGACATACCTCTCACTCATTCACTTCTTCAGCTAATTTAGAGCTATTTCCTATCGACTAAGACTACACCTAATATGGAAGAACCTACCAGACCTTTCTACCAACTTACACCTGTGTATTTACTACCTAACTTACCTGCCAACCAGCTTGCCTCTCTGCCTAAACATACGTATTTATAAAGGCTGCTGAGCCATTCCTTCTGCCTGTATTATTCAATTTCTCTCCCATTTTATAAGGGGGAAATACGATAATGTTTAAAACTATTTTGTCCTCATCTATTTATTTACCTTTTCATTTATGAAGTACCTGCCTAGCCCACCTGTTTACAAGTACTGGATCGCCCCTGCCTACCTATTTACCTGCGTACTGACCGACTGACCTATCCAAATGCCAGATCACACTTACCTACTTACATATCTTCCTACCACTTTACCAGTTCACACTTACCTACCAGCAAGTTGCCTACCTGCCCACCTACTTACCCTACCAAAACACCCATACAAACCACATTTATAGCCCTACCGTACGTGTCCATTCTTCTGTTTACTTACCGTACCTGCGAAAAATAACCCAGCGTACTCTAAAAACCTTTAAGTTGGCGTCACACTAGACCAAAAGTGACGAACATGCGAGCCAGTTTTGCGAGCCGAAACGGCTAACAGTGTCGTCTGCCTTTGCGCCTCGTGGTCATTTGTAAACAAACCACCACGGAGTACCCACTCCCTTTTCCTCTGTTTCTGCAACCTCCTAACGTACTTTAGCAACTCCAGAGACACAAAGCAGTCTACTAGAGTTTTCTTTGCCGCAGGATCCATATCAAAATCTGATTGTAGATCTACTTGTTGTTTGGACACAAAACAGATAGGCTAGCCTCCGCGGGCTGGTCACCCGAGTGTCCGAATATTTATTTCATGTTGCAAGAAAAAAATAAAAGTGAATCAAAACCACATGAATTAAATTATATTTACTTTACAATTTTAGTTAAAGTTTCTCTCAGTGAATAACAGAATATTTTCTCACCAATTACAAAATTAATATAGGCTCATTGGAGTTCAAATCCCACCAGCAAGCTGTGAGCGAGAATTGTTATCCATTTCGCCTCGCAAGCGAAATCTCGCTCACCGTGAGTCAGTTTGACTAGCGGGTCGCAAAACTGGCTCGCATGTTAGCCACTTTTGTCCCGTGTGACGTTGCCTTTACGGTGACTTCATGTTTTAGCAGATTTTTGCTGCCTCCAGACGATTTCATTCAGCTAGGGAAGGGCCGCATGTGGAAGTTTATGGAGACTATCCCTGACCCCTCCAATCCCAAGCTGAATAAGGTTGTCAGGGGATGAGAGGAACAGTGAAAAAATAATAATAATAAACAAATAACGTCCTCGGTCTGAAGGGGTTAGCACTCAGCCTGTATGACTTAGCTGAACGAAATCGTCTGGTGCTAGTCGGGATACAGGACCAGTGCCAGAATTGTCGCAACCATGAGAGAGGATGTACTAGCATACGGTATATTCGTACCCAGCAGGTTCTACCGATGACGCACACAGACTCCCTGACACACACAGGCATAAGCAAGACAGTAAATTTTCAACATTCACAATCATCACATCTAGCAGAAACCCTCCATATTCATACTTAGCCAGCATGGGAAAGAATTAAGTTGGGCTGTCACTCTCTCCGAGGAAAAGATTGGGTCCTCCAGTGGAATGAGATTATCAGGCGGTTAGCTGGAATGTAATTATTGTCCCGATCATGTAATATATAAAAGTGTGTGTGTGTGTGTGTGTGTGTGTGTGTGTGTGTGTGTGTGTGTGTTCGTCCCTCAATGCGGAACTTTTTATTTTTTTTTAAGAGGACGGAATTATTCACAGTGATAGACCTCCACCCGGACCAGGCTTTAGGCAAGGATGGAACCCTGCTCGTGTGATGCTAACGTTCATTCTCGATCCCCTGAACCACCATAATAAGAATGCTGCACCCTGCCAACTACGCCACCGCTCTGGCCTATCAGGGACGAGGCTCATTCCCTGATAATGTAAACAGACAAGTGATTTTTTTTTTCCTTCCTTACTCTTCTTCCTTATTCTTGTTCGCATCCTGTTTACCGCTAGATTTTCCCATCATTACCATCATTGTTTACTCCTCCACCTCCTCGTCCTCGTCGTCGTCATCATCATCATCATCATCATCATCATCATTTGTCGTACTGTATCAATTTCATTCGCTTTTTTTTTTTTTCCCCCTCTGACAGACAGACGAAGATAGACCGAAATAAGGACAGAGATAAACAGACAGACATACACAGTTAGACAGACGGACTGAAGGGGATAAACAGAGAAACGGATGGAGATGGACAGACAGACAGACAGACAGACAGGAGAATACGAGATGTAGAACGAATCACACCTCACCGTTACTCTCTCTCTCTCTCTCTCTCTCTCTCTCTCAATCTCCTGTTCTGTTTTGTCCTTCCATTTTATCATTCTTTCTTTTATTCCATTTTCCCATTCTTTTTCCCTGTTTTTATCGCCCTGAGGTGTTTTTTCGGAGAAGGAGGGAGGGGAGACTAGGGAAGGGGGGGAAAATTAGGGAAAGAAGAGGGGCATATTGAAAGGGAAAAGTGGGTAAATAGAGAAGGGAAAGAAATCAGGCAAGGATGAGAGAGTGAGAGAGAGAGAGAGAGAGTAGTAATTTTCTCCTCCTCCTCCGCACATCTCTTGCATCATTCTGTGTCACTGATGCGTATTGCACAGTTGCGTCACACACACACACACACACACACACACACACACACACACACACACACACACACACACACACACACACACACACACACACACAGGAGGGAGGAGGGGGGGTTGGTGCCTGAAGGAAGAGGGGGGTGGGATATGAAGGAGTGGATATAAATAGCTCAAAGGGGGCGTGGCTCTAAGAATTCAGTGTTTGTTTTCTCTCTCCGGATGTTTCTCCTTCCCCCTCCCCCCCCACGTTTCTTCCCCCTCCCCCCTCCTTCCCCTCCACGCTTCTTCCTCCCTGTTTGGCTAGTGTGATGTGTTGCCATGTTTGTTTTTGCTTGTGCGTTTGTGTTTGGGGGGAGGAGGATGTGTGTGTGTATGTATGTGTGTGAGAGGGGAGAGAAGTGCTCAGTATTTAGATGTATGGTGTGTGTGTGTGTGTGTGTGTGTGTGTGTGTGTGTGTGTGTGTGTGTGTGTGTGTGTGTGCTAAATATGTAGTGAAAGCGGTTTATCATTATTTATATTTTTTGGCTGCTTTATATGTTTAATGTCTTACTATTTGATACCTTGTTTATTATTATTATTATTATTATTATTATTGTGTAAATTTGAAGCACTTACTGCCTGGATGTACATGTGTGCGTGGAGTTGTACATTGTATGTGTGTGTGTGCGTGTGTGTGTGTGTGTGTGTGTGCGTGTGTGTGTGTGTGTGTATGTGTGTTGGGATTAGTGCTTAAGAACGGGATGTGTACCGTTAGCTGTGTTTATTTGTTTACATTTCCCTATGTTTAGCTGTGTTTTCGCTTCTTTGTGTATTTTTTTTCTCAGCACTTAAGACCTGGAGGTGTTGGAAGGTCTTTCTTTTTATGGTGTGTGTGTGTGTGTGTGTGTGTGTGTGTGTGTGTGTGTGTGTTTATGATTTATTTTTTTTACCAGGACGTAAGACCCCTGTAGGTTTTGTTTGTTTTTATGTCATGTTGTTTCTGCTCGCTGTACAGTGCGGGCCATTTGTACCTGACACATGCCCCTTTTGTTTTTATTCCTTTTTCTATGTAGGAAACTTAGGTGTAGAATCTTTTTCAGTTGTTCGAAATGAATATCGCTTAGGTTTTTGCTGGAAGTAACCTTAAAAGAGATTCTGCTGAAGGTGTTAGCAGTTCTTGCCCGCTTATTATGAATGATGTCCCCGAAAATGAGCCAAAAATTGTCAGGCAGTATGGTCTAAAATTGGACATGGTGCTGGAAGGGATAAAGGAGGCTGTTTGCATACCCTTCACACCCATAAACCACTCTTAAGTCAAGTAAACATCGTCAGACGGTAGGGAGCGATGTGCACGAATGACGTCTTGATGTTAATAAGGACATGTGTGTGTGTGTGTGTGTGTGTGTGTGTGTATATATATATATATATATATATATATATATATATATATATATATATATATACATGTGTGTGTGTGTGTGTGTGTATATATATATATATATATATATATAATATAATCACCCTTCTGTTCTTGTGTTTTTTCTTAAGCTTAGTAAAAATCGTGGGGCTGGGTGAGGAAAGTATGCCCTGTGAAGTGAGTGTTGGAGGAGTAGTGCTTTGAGTATTGTGAAGGCTTACTTTAAAATATACCGGTACTCAAAGAGTGAAGTGCCAGAGGGAGGGTAAAGACATGGACGTGGGGGGATGGGGAAAGAGATTGATGTGGGGGACAAAGAAATGGGGGGAATTAACTGGAATTTAGGTGAGGGATGGGGAGAGGACATTAGAGCATACACTGTTAATATGGGTGTTCTAGGAGTACTTGTTTGAGTGTAGTGAATGCTTAAAGTTTTCTCCAGCAGCAAGAATAAGATAAGCTTGCATTGCTTTCCCAAACCTTGCTTCTTGCGACGCAGATAAATGGGATGTAATTGTAGTAAGGGGTTAATGACGTCATGGGGTGAAAGGTGTAAGAAGTGGTGTGTTAATGTGTGTTTAGGCGACTAGACAAGACAGTAGATGCATAACCGATTACACACACACACACACACACACACACACACACACACACACACACACACACACACACACACACACACACACACACACACACACACGCTCTCTCTCTCTCTCTCTCTCTCTCTCTCTCTCTCTCTCTCTCTCTCTCTCTCTCTCAGAAATAATAAATGCTTGGTTATCTCGACTCCCCTTCGTTTTATCGCGGAAATAAAACTGTCAGACATTTATGGTGTTTTCTTTGTTTTGCTTGTGTGTGTGTGTGTGTGTGTGTGTGTGTGTGTGTGTGTGTGTGTGTGTGTGTGTGCAGTATTTCTTTTTTTTTTGTAAGGTATTTGTGGATCTTGAATTTGGCTCTCTCTTGTATTTTGTTTTTCTCTTCGAAGGAACAGTTTTGCTGGCTCGTTGCCTTTGGTTCCTTCCTCCTCACATAATAAAGAAAAAAATATATATTTTCCTGTTTTATCTTACTTTAACTTTTTGTGTGCCTTCATTTCGTTTTATGGTTTGTTTACTTTTGTGTGTCATGTTCTGCTATATAAACAGGGTGGATTTTTCTGCCATCCATGTGTTTACCATTTGACAGCAGTGTTTTATTTTTTTATGCTTCCTTTTTTTCCCTTCTCTTGGCGTATTAATTTTTGTTTTTATACTTGTGGTGTTTATTGAAGATGGTGTAAGAGTGCCAGGTAGGGTGGTGCGGGTGCCGTGGGAAGAGGAGGTCGTTACTGAATAGGGACAGATTCGTTGGAGATCCTTTTGTTGAGGCTACCACCCCTCACTGGATGCTGCGTCAGGCAAGATAGTTAAGTAAATAGATATATATAGATAGATTCATTGACATGGATAGATTGACAGACTCATAGGTAGATAGATAGGTTGTGTGTGTATAATGGACTCGTGTTTCTTTTCGCTTGATCCTGTTTTATTTTTTTTGCTTTTATTTTAGTCTAGTGTTTCCGTGCTGGGAATTTTTTTTTTTTTTTATGCTCATGTTTGTGTTGAGAGAGAGAGGAAGTAAATGGGCAAAGATACAGTGTGTGTGTGTGTGTGTGTGTGTGTGTGTGTGTGTGTGTGTGTGTGTGTGTGTGGTATGATCTATAACCAGCAAAGGCAGTGAAAGTCATATGAGTTGCTTGTTTGTTTGTTTGTGATATTTCCACATCTTCTCCCTGTGGCCTTCCTCTGTTTTGTTTACCTGTTAAGTTATTCAGGTGTGTGTGTGTGTTTTTTTTATTCGTGTGAGCTTTGTTAATTATCGTGTGTTTTGAAGGCATTTGTTCTCGCCATGGTGTTTGTGTGTGTGTGTGTGTGTGTGTGTGTGTGTGTGTGTGTGTGTGTGTTGAGTTATTTATTTAGTGTCTTGTTTATTGATGTGTGTACGTATGTATTCGTTTAGCATCATTTATATATATTTACCGTCCTGTATTTTGTGTGTGTGTGTGTGTGTTTACATTGTTTGCTGTCATTTATGCTTTGTGTGTGTGTGTGTGTGTGTGTGTGTGTGTGTGTGTGTGTGTGTGTGTTTACATTGTTTGCTGTCGTGTGTGTGTGTGTGTGTGTGTGTGTGTGTTTACATTGTTTGCTGTCATGGTGTGTGTGAGAGAGAGAGAGAGAGAGAGAGAGAGAGAGAGAGGGAGAGAGAGAGCATTTTCTTGCATTATATGGAGAATGCAATGCAATCTTTAAATTGAGTGTGTGTGTGTGTGTGTGTGTGTGTGTGTGTGTGTGTGTGTGTGTGTGTGTGTGTGTGTGTGTGTGTGTGTGTGAGAGAGAGCATATTCGTGCATTGTGTGAAGAATGCAGTGCCACCTTTAAATGTCTCTCTCACAGTTCTTGCCTACCTCCATTTTTACCTACCTGCCTAACTGACATTGCTTTCTACCTGCGTAGCTTCTGTCTTCATTGCCCACCCGCCCTGGAGTTGCTTGAGGACTGGTATTGTTTTCATTAGGTTTGTCTGTGTGTTTGTCTATCAGTTAATAACTTTACGCGAAAGCTACTGGTGCGATTTTAACTAAAATTACAGGGATGATGGGCTATGACCTTCTGATCACCTGATTAAATTTTGGGCCAAATTGTGCCAAGAGCCAGGCTGTAGGCCCAAAAAATGTATTAAAAAAAAAATAGTTTCTTCGCCAAACTCCTTTCTGATTTGTCACATCGACATGAAACCAAAACATATTCTGCATCCTGTAACATGCCTAATTACGTCAGGGGGGTCACCTTCCAGTTACCGCAAGGAGGGGTCAGTGTCAGGTGGGTCGGGCATAAAATTTCAAATGGGCATATAATAGTCAGTTTTCACCCTGTTTACTTCAAATTTGGTAAGTGACTTCTTTAACTAGATATCCTGTTGTGTTTACGCGTTAGCACTA
Organism: Coenobita brevimanus; assembly: GCF_032717465.1. Lineage (NCBI taxonomy): Eukaryota > Metazoa > Arthropoda > Malacostraca > Decapoda > Coenobitidae > Coenobita > Coenobita brevimanus. The sequence goes on along the minus strand of NC_137056.1, from coordinate 12,454,064 downwards.
AAATGACTGCCGAGGACGGGTTTGCTGTACCTTGGCACCGCTTCTTGTTTTCTCCTTATCTCTTACCGCCAGATTACAAACCGAAGCTGCTTAACTCAAATCTTACCAATAATTATCTCTTAAGTATCCAATTGCCTACCTACCTCCTTACTTACGTGCCTACCTACCAGCCTGCCTGCCTGCCTGCCTTTCATCTTTCACTCGACTTGAATCAGCCAAAATAACCTTCTCCTAGCTGCCTACTTACCCACCTACAGATCTGCCTACTTACCCACCTACAGATCTGCCTACTTACCAGTCTACCTACTTACCTTCGTACAGCCCATTTTTCTTTGGAGTATTAGGCTATATACTAACTTCTCTATTTGCCTGCCTACCTTGCTATCAGTATCTACCTACCTACCTACCTACCTACCTATTTGTTTTCATACACCCTCCTTGCATTCTTGTACCTTTAAACCTAACTGTTCACCCTCCTGCCTACCTACCTACCTACACACCTACTTACCTACTTACCTACCAACCGCAGGGGCCTGTTATAGCGAGAGTGTGAAAGCAGAGGGTAGCCATGCGTGAAGGGGGGGTGGGGGGAAGGGCAGGAGAAGGGGAAGAAAAATGGAGAGAAGAGAGAGGGGAGGAGGGCGGAGGGAGAGGAAAGAAAAGAGAATCAGAATCAAAGGGAGGAGAAAGGAAGAAGGAAAAACTGTGATATACGAAAAGAAAAAGAAATAGTTAAAATGAGACTGGAGAAAATTAGAATAGTGATGGCTAAAATGTGAGAAAGAAAACAGGAATTAGCCCCTTCAGCACGAGGACATCTTAATATATTCCTGCTAATTTCGAGCGATTTACGTCTTAAAATAAAATATTGGGACTTGAGATTGGGTCTTCATTAACCCCCTTCACTACGAGGGGCTTTCCTGAGGTGGATAAAAATCGTCTTGTAGGAGGAAGAGTGACTGCAAGGAAGCGTCATCGTGCTGAAGTGGTTAAGAAGGAAAACGGAGAGGAAATTTGTTAATCCGTTCTGTGCAGTGCCATCTTGGTTTATATTTTGTGCCTCCAGATCCTTTTATTTTACTTAGGAAGCATTTGTCTTATTGTACTGAAGAGGCTAAGGAGGAAAGAAGATGAGGAGGAAGAGGAGGAGATGAAAGAAAAGAAAGGAAGAGGAGGGGGAGGAGGAGAACAAAAGAAAGAAGGAACAGGAAGAGGAGGACAAGGAAGAGAAGTAGAAGCAGGAGGAGGAAGAGAGAGGAAAAGTGGGAGAAAAAGGTTGGTGGGCCATTTAACGTCTCACATGTAATTAATCTTGTACTTTCTCCTCGCTTTTTTCCCTTTTTTTTTTTTCTTATTTTCTGCGTGTTGTGATTTCATTTTTATTAAGCTTCATGCAGTAGCTCTTTTTTTATTTACTCTCTCTCTCTCTCTCTCTCTCTCTCTCTCTCATATCTTCATCATCTGCCAAACTACTTATGCTTCACAGACTTAAACTTATAAGCCATTCAGTTCATATACACCTCTCTGCACTCATGTATAAACACACACTGCCAGTAGTGAGTTAGGGTGGGAGTGAGAGTATGCAGATTAAGCCGCTGTAGTGTTGATTCTTCACCCTTTCCTAACTCTTTGTATTGACAGGCGCCAGTAGGTCACATTAGCTTTGCTATGTAAGTCCACGGTATCGCCATTCCTACGACCTCCAGTCTTTTAATATCATAAGTATAAACCGATAAGGATGGAGGTGCTAAGGAGCTTAAGACGTCCTCGACTTGAAAGGGTTAGTGAAGAGTGTTTTAAATTCCTTTCACTTGGAGAGATCATTTCTAAGGTTGATGATTTTGTGTGTTGGTAGCAAGATTAAAATAAGAATTGCGTCTTCGGTGTGACGTAGTAAACCCCATGGATATAATTACGTCTGCCTTTTTTATAGTCTTGCAACCAGACGATTTTCTTCAGCTTATATATACCTCGTTGTGAAGGGATTAGGCTAGTTAGAAGCAGGTTCAGACGGTTTCGTTCAGTTAGGAGGTTTGTTTAATAGGTGGGTTATGTGGCTTCATTACCTCTTCAGTCAAATTGCCTCATTTCTTTCATGCTGACGTCAGGTGTTTTTCTTAGGAGACCCCCTAGGAGTGAAGAGGTTACAAGCAATCTCCATTCACCTGTACAGTTTATTTTTCTTTAAGTTTATTCTGATTGGAGAGAGAGAGAGAGAGAGAGAGAGAGAGAGAGGAAGATCCTGCTAATAAGAGGTAGCCCTGTAGTGAAAGGGAGACGCTGGAGCTTGGCACGTCACGAGAGAGAGAGAGAGAGAGAGAGAGACTGTGTGTGTGTGTGTGTGTGTGTGTGTGTGTGTGTGTATGCAGTTACTGCCACGTCTCTCTCTCTCTCTCTCGTGTGTGTGTGTGTGTGTGTGTGTGTGTGTGTGTGTGTGTGGTGTGTGTTGTTTGTGCCGCGTTTCTCTCTCTCTCTCACACACACACACACACACACACACACACACACACAAGCGGGTCAGGTGGTAAGGGAATCAATTGTGCACCGTCATCACCCAGGAGAGAGAGAGAGAGAGAGAGAGAGAGAGAGAGAGATTATGAGGGGGAGGAACGTTAAAGTGGAAAGACCAAAACGTTAAGGTACGAAGAGAGAGAGAGAGAGAGAGACACGTGGCACTGAACACACACACACACACACACACACACACACACACACACACACACACACACACACACACACGGAGTACACGATGCAAAAAATACCCACACAAACCACACATTAAAAAAAAATGCACATCCAGAAACACACATTCACCTGTATACGCACACGGCAGGTGACTCCCAATCCATCGTCTCACCTGCGATGTCAAAACTACCTTACACCTTCTTAATATATTCTTGCTGTTGTCTCAAGATGTTATATAGTTGTGTTGGAGATGTCTGCAAGTGGATGGGTAAGATGTAGAGCGATATTTTTCTGGGGTTAAGAAGCTTACTAACACCCCATTCTTACCTGGTTACTTCTGTCGCTACTCTGGTAATATGTTCTTGTATGTTATTCGTGAAATCTTTGTTAAAAAGATATAAGAAGCGAAAAAGAGAATATTACCCGGTACTTAGGAAAATTAATCGCTATGGAATAGGTGCTAGGGAGCCTCCTTACCCGACGGGAATACTGCCCGTAGACTTAATTAACCTGTTCGTCACGAGAGATGCTGAGTAAAATTTTGAAGGCAGTGAAAGTAAACCAGATATAGGTCATCGTAGTGAAGTGGTTAAAGGTATCCCACGCCCCGCTGTTATATTAGTGCGAGCGCTGCACGATTATATTCAGCTCAGGAAACACTGATAGATTTGAAGGAGTTACTGAAGGCTACCGTATACCTTCAGTTCGAAAACAAAAACAATATTCCTTTCCTAAGCTGAACAACATTTTCTAGACATAGAAGAAATAAAATTACAAGACATTTATTGTGATATTGTCATGCTTCGTTAGACCATTGCATTCGGCCTAGGAGAGACCTCTCGTTTTGAAGAATTTCGTGATGACTGTAGCCAGCATTCTCGTCGGTTAAGGAAGCTCCCTGACGTAACTGTCTAAGCGATTTATTTTGCACATTACGAGCGAGCGAGCGATGTTTACTCTCAGTTAAGTTTGGAAATGAGTGGCCCGGCCCGATCCAACCATCACACCAAGCAGAAGCTAATAACTTTACTGCTATGTGAAGTTGAGTTGAAACCCTTTTTGCATGTGATATATTCATTCAGTAAAATTTTCTGTCAACTAATAACTCACCCATTAAGGCGTAGGAACCCCTTTGAATCTCGAGTTTTCCAAGGGAGCGTTCGGCTGTAATCGGCGAACGCTTCAGTTATGAAGTCAAAATAAAAAAGATTTTCTGTCGTAACACTATACTTTTTCGCGTCAGTTCAAGCAATGAAATATTGGAGATTCCGCGTATAATTTTACATTAACTTTTTTGCGGTGTTATTCACCGAGGGATATTGTGATAACATGGCGCTCGCTTGCTCGTCACGCGCTTACAATGCACATTTTACTGGTAATACGATACTGTCGTCTTTTGTGTTGCTTTAACTATTCTAATATCGCCATACTCAGTATAAGTAAGGTACAAATTGACGTTTTACCCAGCCGGATCAAAAAATAAATAGCTGAGGAGGAGTTGCTAGGGAGCCGCCTTACTGAACGAGAATACGAGTCTGTATCTTACTCAAAATGCATCTCCCAAGCTTATAAAAAAAAAAAATCGTCAAGAATTATTAGAAATAAATTGTAAAGTGTCCCCAGTTTGAACGGGTTAAGGTGGGAAGGGCGTCTTTTTGTGGTACCGTCAGCTGAGGAGGGACACCTGTTTGGGTGAAGGGGTTAATGAGAACCTCCATTATCTCTCTAAATACAGCAAAGCCTTGGTATATTTCATTCTTGTTATTGAGGGGTGATTTTATTTAGCCTAATTTGCCTTGGGAGGTGTCTTTATAAACTCTCGTAGGCCTTAAGTTGGTGTCATAGCCCTTGTTTATATTTTTATCTTGACTCTTACAGCCAGCAAACACTTTACAGCCTGACTTGAGAGAGAGAGAGAGATGATTCCTGATAAAAATTGGCTGTTATGTAGATTTGTTCATCGGTAATTTGGCTGAAAACCTGCATAAATATGGCTTAGAAAGGCTTGGAAAAGTTCTTGTTGGCCAGGGTGTGTGTATGTGTGTGTGGATACGGTAGTTAGGCTATACTGACTTATCTTGAAGTACCCCTCATTAGTAAAGAGTTACGGTGGGGAGGAGGAATCATGTTGGGTGGGGGAGTAGGAGAGAGAGAGAGAGACTGAGAGGTAAGGGGAGGAAAAGTTAAATTGAAGAGGGAGCTAGGGGAAAGAGCGAGAACAGAAGAGGGTAGGGGGAAGCTAGGTTGGAAGAGAAGGAGGGGAAGAGGGGAGAATGGAAAGTAGGGGAGGGGAGATCAGAATGGGGAACATGGAAGAGGGGAGGGGAGGAGACGAGAAGGTGGAATGAATGAGAGAAATGGAAGGAAGAGGGGAAGGAGAGGAGAGGGGATGGTAGTTTTTTGATGACTAGGGAGTGGAGAGGAACTAAGAGGTGAGAGCTAAGGGAAGAAGAGGAGGTGATGTGATGGTGAGGAATGAAGTAGAGGGGAAAGAAGAGAGCAAGTGAATGAGATGGTAAAGATGGGAATGAGGAGACGGGAGAGAGGAGGAGAAAGGAAAGAAACGAGGATAGGCGAGAGGAAGGAAGAGGGCAGGGGGAAGGGAAAAGAGAAGAGTTGACCGGAGAAATGGAGAGAACAGATCGGAGAGAGAAGGTTAGGCTGGGGAGAAGGAAGAAGAGAATGAACAACAGATGGAAGTGAAATTAATTGATGTTATTGTTTTTGCACACTCATGACTCTAATAAAATAAAGTTTGTGTTGCCGTTCATGTTATAATATATTTTTTTTTTTTAACATTTACTGTGTGTGGAGAGACTCATGTAATCTTGAAGCAGTAAATATTAATAACAGTAATTTTATTTTATATGACCAGAATTATATTTTAAAATGCAATAAGCTTAGCCTGTGTGCTTTCAATATAGGATAAGTGTATTTAAAAATGTTATTAGTTTAGCTTCATTCAGTAGGCAGTAAAGAGCATTGAAAGTATTAGATTACCGGAATAAGATCAGTGTGTGTGTGTTTGGGGGGGGGGGGCAGATTAGAAGGTCATAATGCATTTGCGTTTGTGTGTTCTGATGTGCGTACATGTGTGCTTATTTGTGTGTTGAGTGTCTTTTGTAGCTACATGTTGGTGTGCGTGTGTGCAAGAGAGAGAGAGAGAGAGAGAGAGGGGGGGGGGCAGTATGGACTTGTGAGATTATGTGAGTGGTTGTGTGGGCATGTGTGTATGTGTACTTGTGTATGTGTACGTATGTCCGTACGATCGAGAGAGAGAGAGAGAGAGAGAGAGTGGGGGGGGGCAGCATGGACTTGTGAGATTATGTAAGCGAGTGTTTGTGTGGGCATGTATGTATATGTACGTATGTGCGTACGATCCCATGGGCTATTCATGACTCAGCAACTTTGATAGAAGGAGGAAAGGAGAAGGGAGGAAAGAGGAAGGCAGAGAGGTAGAAAGGTGTTGGTTAAATTAGGAGAGAGAGAGAGAGAGAGAGAGAGAGAGAGAGAGAGAGAGAGAGAGAGAGAGATGGAAATGCAAGTTAGGTATGGAGGTCAAAGGAAGGGAGTGGGAGGGAGGGAAGGGGTAGAAAGAGGGGGAGGGAGGGAAGAAGGGAGTAAGTGGAGGGAGGGAGGGAATAAGGGCGTAGGAGGAGGAAGGAGGGAGGGAAGGAGAGACTTTAAGGTAATGAGGGAGGTAAGTTGAGAAGGAGGCCAGGGCAAGGAGAGAGAGAGAGAGAGAGAGAGTCTGAACGTGACCTGATCTTATTATGCAACATGCAACCCCTCCCTTCGCCTCTCTTTCTCTCTGTCTGTCTGTCTGTCTGTCTGTCCATCTATCTATCTGTATCTGTCTATCTATCTGTCTGTTATATACATACATACAGTGGGTAAACTTCGGTAATACTACGGCTGATTCTCTCTCTCTCTCTCTCTCTCGTGACCAGATAAAGGGCACAATTAGAGGTGATTTTTTTTTCTTCAGTAATTATTAGAGAAATGTGGTAGTGGAGTCACTGTGGTTGTGGTGGTGGAGGGGAAGGGTTGGTTGGGGGAAGAGATAATTGTGGTTGTGTGATTGTGGCAGTAGTGGTAGTTTTTGTGTGTTTGTTTAAGAGAGCTGATGGTTGTGACTTTTAGTTGTGGTGGGTGTTAGATGTGGTTGGAAATTGATGATGGTGATGATGGTGGTAGTTGTGGTGAGTAATGGAGGTGATTGTAGGTGTTGTTTTACCTTCGCCAGTAAAGTTGGGCGTAGGTTAATTAGGCTATTCACTCATCTCTGTTTGTGTGTTTGTATACAGGATATCTGAAAAAGTTAAAACATTTCAGTGATATATGAAGGATAGGTGGGCAGTGGATCAAGGATGAGTTGATTGGATTTTGAGGTTGATCCGGATACCGTTGCAGGAATAAATAATAGAATTTATTGGTGTTGGTGGAGGTATGCGCTCTCTCAGATTGCGTAACAGGGTAGACCAAGACCATAAAATTAATTGACTGTGCGAGACCGTGAAAGTATTCGTCAGGTAAGAAGAGGAATTACAGCAGTAAATCATAACTTTGGTGTTGTCGGAGGTATGCGCATTTAGAATACCGTCTAGTTGTTGTTCTTGTTTTTGATGGTGGTAGCAGTGGTGATAGCGATAGCAGTTGTGGTAGTAGGTGGTGTTTTGCTAGTTATATATATCTGTATATCTATACGTATCTGTCCATCTGCTTATCTATCTGTTTCTATCTCTCTGTATCTGTTTATCGATATATATCTATATCTGTGTATCCATGTATGTATCTGTCTCTCTCTATCTGTCTTTATCTCTCTCATCTATCTGTCTATCTATATCTATCTATCTATCTATCTATATATTTTGCGGTATGTGTTGGTAGTAATTATAGTACCAACAGTTGTGATGGGTGTGGGTAGATGATGGACGTGTATGTGTGTGTGTGTGTGTGTGTGTGTGTGTGTGTGTTTGCTATTGAAGTAAGGCTAAAGTCTTGGTAAATTTATCTTTGACTATAAAGTTTGCAGTGATCGAAAATCATGGTCCGTCTAGTTTGAGTTGCCTAGACACATTACGTTAAACCCCACCATCACAATTGGCCTTTTCTGTTTAGTTTATTCTTATTTTTTTTTTTCCAGCTTTGGGAAAACCATACTAGTTAGGGCAGTTTAAAAAGTTAAAATCGTCATCAGCCCATTCCTTGCAATGATTATTTTCTAATTTTATTTTTGCTACAAATAGACGATTTTGTGAAGTACAGGAAGTACCTCTTAGCGATGCGCTTAGCCTCTTCATCACAGTGACGTGCAGATTTTTTTTTTCTCTTGTCACCTCCAGACGATTTCACTCTGCCTAAGGAAGACCTTTTGTAGTGAGGGGGATGAGAAAGGCTTTGTCTAATCCCTGCAGTTGGAAGAGCTTCTAACCAAGCTGAATCGGACCGTCCGGTGGCAGCATGAGTGAAATGACAGTGTGGGTGTCGTGGTGAAAGGGTGTAATGACTGCAGAGCTTTGCCAAGAGAAAGAAGAGATAGGTTAGACAAAAGGCATGAGAATGTGTGGATCGAGAGGACAGGTAGATGTTGCGTGCCCTCCGTTAGGGGGTGGCATGCAGCTAGAATTTAACTCTTTCGTTGTGATGACCTCTTTTTAGATGCGGGAGCAGCCCTTGGAGTGATCCTGTCCGTCTGTCTTTCACTGACTTTTCGGACGCGCAGTGCGTCACTCCCGTAGCCTGTCACGAACCTGCATATTACTGTCCTAATGGTCCCGCATCTATATTGTACTTTTTTACGTGTTCCTTATAATCTGGGTAACACTTAGTCATTTTATTCAGCTTTGGAAGGACCTCTGGTAGTGAAGGAATTAATGAGGCATCTTTATCGCTTTGCTATCGCACTTTGAATAGTGACTGGTCTTGAGAACTGGTTTCTTACATCCTGTCTTCATTACGGCGGGCACGCAGCACTCGTCTGGCAGTGTACTGGTCCCTCTTTTCTCTCCAGATGTTAAATGCAAGAGTTAACCGGCAACTCCCAGTCCTTTTATGCAACAGGTCCAGGCCTCTCGAAATGAATGGATCTTGAATTTGGCTATCTTTCGCGTAGTAATTCCTGGATAGAACAACTTTTTTTTGCAGTCGTCCAGCTTTCATTTCTTTCTTGCTTTTTTTTTTTTTTTTTTTTTTTTTTTTTTTTCATGAACGGTATCTAACCCCTCCAGTTAACACAGTCTCCCCCAAACTGAATGAAATCGTCTGCTAGTGGGAAGAATGAAGTGAAAAGGACGACACCTTACAGAGTGGGCTTAAAAGTGCAGTATTGAGTGTAATCGTGAGAGTAAAGGGAAAGTAATGCAACACTGCGGCGAAAGGGGGAAATTATTACCGAAAGCAGGGAGTTTGATGAGACCAAAAGCTCCGAGATCGGTGGTTGCTGGAGGATTGTGGTTGTTGTAGTGTTTATGGTGGTGGTAGTTGCGGTAGTTTGGGGCTCCTCAGTGGTGCAATTGTGGTAGTGGTGGTAATGGTAGGAGGGAGATGAGGTTGGTTGTGGAATGCTGTCTTTACTCAGTGGAATGTTGGTAGCGGTGGAGGTTGTGGTGACTGGTAGTGGTGGTGATTTGTGGTAGGTAGTGATGGTGATGATGATAACCTTTTCACTACGATGACACCTTGATTTATTTTTGCTGCCTTCAGACGATATTATTTAACTTTGTGGAACCGTCTCTCAGTAAAGGAGTTAAAAGTGATCTCCATGAAACTCCTTTACCATGAATTATCTCAGCAAAGCCAAATAAAGTCGTCAGTTGGTAGGAAGAACAAGACGAAAAAGGACGTCTTCGGGTTGAAAGGGTTGATGAGAATGTTGAATATGATAGTGATTTGATGATGAGGATAATGATGTAATAAGGATGGTGATGGTGGTGATTATGGTGATGCAAGTAGCTAGGTAGTGCTGGCGACAGTGATGATGGTCTTGAATATGATAGTGACTTGTGTAATGATAGTGATTGTATTGATAATTATGTTAAAGTCGATGATAGGTAATAGCGATGATTATGATGAGCATAGCAATTGTGATGATAGTGATGATTGTGATGACCAAGAGAATGGTGATAGTAAGGGAGATGTTCGTAATGATGATAATGATACTGATACCGATTATTGTGGTGGGGGTGGTGGTGATAATGATGATGATGATGATGACTTCTTCAGGGGTCAACCACTTCCTGTCCATACTAATTCATTTATCACCAAAACTGTAATTCCCAGTAAGGCACGAAATCACACACACACACACACACACACACACACACACACACACACACACACACACACACACACACACACACACACATTTAATAGATTCTCTCTCTCTCTCTCTCTCTCTCTCTCTCTCTCTCTCTCATATCGTTCCCATACAGTTAGATAATTATTGTTACACCGCTTGCACACACACACACACACACACACACACACACACACACACACACACACACACACACACTCACACAGTTAGATACACACACGCACTTACATTTTTTTACGCACACATGCACACACTTCAAGTCAAACACACACATACTTACATAACAGGACTTAAGAGCACATGATTCATACACAGGATGATACGTACAGTACATGCGCACACAGACGGATGTACTAGGAAACGCACACGCCTACAGTATGCGCGCACACGTGGCCACTGACTTACACTCTACATACACACGACAGTCGTTCTTGCATACATAACATACAGGAAGACGGATTCACATGGTTACACTTTCACATACTTGTACCCACATACACAGGACTACACGTTTACATAAATACATACATACAGTACATACATACATACTGTACATACATACATACATACGCACACAGACACATACCGATACCTATATACGGACAGATAGATGTGCACGTGTTATGCCTAAATACGCACACATTTTCATGCACACCCACCCACCCGTATTCATACACACACACACACACACACACACACACAGGCTTAAGCTTATAGTTACCTTCAAGTGAAGGACAATCTCTCTCTCTCTCTCTCTCTCTCTCTCTCTCTCTCTCTCTCTCTCTCTCTCTCTCTCTCTCTCCATAACCTACCTACTAACCAACAAATCTTACTCAAGAGTCTCCCTCCCACTACTTCCGTGCCCGCCTACCTACCATATTTTTTTTTTTTTTTTTTTTTTTTTAATGCGAGGAAGAAGGAACCAAAGGCCATGAGCCCGCAGTAACAGTTCCCTCCAAGAGAAAAACAAAATACAATAGAGAGCCAAATTCAAGATCCGATCATTTTGAGATGCCTGGACACACTACGTTTGAAAGACTGGAGATCATAGGCAGGAGGAAATACAGACAGAGGGAGACAGTTCCAGAGCTGACCTGTTGCATAAATGAAAGACTGGGAGTAACGGTTAACTCTTGCATTAGAGAGTTGGACAGAAAAGGGATGAGAGTTTGCTGCCAGACGGGTGCTACGCGCCCGTCGTAGAGGTGGAGGAATGCAAGCAGACAGTTCAGAGGAGCAGTGACCATTAAAGTAGCGATAGAAAAGAGATAAAGATGCAACAGTGCGGCGAAGAGACAGAGGTTGAAGGGAGTCAGTAAGAGGAGCAGAGTTAATGAGACGAAAAGCCTTTGACTCCACCCTATTGAGAAGAGCTGTATGTGGGGAGCCTCCCCACACATGAGAGTTGTACTCCACACAGGGGCGGATAAAACCCCTGTATAGAGTCAACAATTGTGCAGGGGTAAAGAAAGAGCGGAGTCGGCTTAGCACACCCAATCTCTTGGAAGCAGATTTTACAAGAGATGTAATATGATCTTTCCAAGATAAGTCCCGAGTAAATGAAACCCCAAGCATGTTCAAGGATGATGCAGGATTCATCTGAATATTATTAAACATTAGTGGGTATACCTGTGGAAGATTTTGTCGGGTTGATAGGTGTAAGAACTTAGTCTTAGATGCATTAAAGACAACCATATTATTTTTACCCCAGTCAGAGATATGAGCCAAGTCAGACATTAGGTGTGCCATAGCCTCATCCCTTGTTTCTTGAAGTAACTGTTGAGATGGGCGTTGCGGGAACCGAATGGAAAGATGATGGGTGGAGTCATCAGCGTATGAGTGGATAGGGTTAGATGTACAGCTTAGAAGATCATTGATGAATAAAAGGAAGAGAGTTGGTGATAGGACAGAGCCCTGAGGAACACCACTGTTGATAGATCTAGGAGAAGAACGATGGCCGTCTACGACAGCGGCTATAGAACGACCAGAAAGGAAGCTAGCGATGAAGGCACAGATAGAAGGATAGAAACCGTAGGAGGGCAGTTTGGAAATTAAAGATTTATGCCAGACTCGATCGAAAGCCTTTGAGATGTCAAGTGCAATGGCAAAGCTTTCGCCAAAGTCCCGAAAGGAGGATGACCAGGAGTCTGAAAGGTAGGTGAGAAGATCGCCGGTGGAGCGTCCCTGACGGAACCCATACTGACGATCGGAAAGAAGGTTGTGATAGGAAAGATGCCTTAAAATTTTTTTATTAAGAATTGACTCGAAAACTTTTGAAATACAGGACGTTAAAGCAATTGGACGATAGTTGGAGGGTTGGGAGTGGTCACCCTTCTTTGGGACTGGCTGAATGAGAGCAAACTTCCAGCAAGAAGGAAAGGTACAAGTTGACAGACAAAGGCGAAATAGTTTGCCTAGGCAGGGTGTAAGCATAGAAGCACAGTTTTTGAGAACAACAGGAGGGACTACATCAGGCCCATATGCCTTGTTAGTACTGAGGCCAGTAATGGCAGAAAATACATCAACTGAAGAAATTTTAATGTCAGCCATGAGGAAGTCAGAGGGGGGAAGTGATGGAGGAATAGCACCGGAATCGTCTAAGGTGGAATTGGAGGAGAAAGTCTGTGTGAAGAGATCTGCTTTATCAGTAGAAGAAATAGCTACAGAACCATCAGAGTAGAAAAGAGGAGGGAAGGATGATGAGGTAAAGTTGTTAGAAAGATTTTTGGCAAGGTGCCAGAAGGAGCGAGAAGAATTCGAGTTGGAGAGTTGAGAGCATTTAGTACCTACCATCCATGAAACCTACCTACTTACCAATCGACTTACCAATCTTCCTGCTTCCTTCCCCAAGTACTTGTGTAGCTACCAACTTACTAGCTTGTTAGCTTATTTACTTACATGCCTGCATATTAACGTGACAACTGCTTAATAATCCAGCTTACTTACCTACGAAGCAGCCGACCTACCTACTTACCGCCAGCCTTCCTACCTGTCTGCCTATATACCTACCCATCTACCTGCCAAGCATCTCAATTGCCTGCTTACCTACTGTACCTACCTACCTGCCTACCTACCTACCTGCTTTTCAGCCTACCTTCCTACCTACCTACTTACCTACCTACCTACCTACCTTTCAGCCTACCTTCCTACCTAGCTACCTACCTCCCTCGGACATCCAATATTTATTTCCGACCAATTCCAAACCTCACTATTGGTTCCTGAGAGAGAGAGAGAGAGAGAGAGAGAGAGAGAGAGAGCGGGGCACGAAATGAGAACTGGAATGGAAAGAAGGAAAGTAAGAGAGATGGAGGAAGAGATAAATGAAGATGGAAGAGGACTGTAGGAGAGAGAGAGAGAGAGAGAGAGAGAAGGAAAGGAGGGAGGAAGCGATAAATGAAGAGGGGAGAGAAGTGAAGGAGTGAAAGAGGGAGAGGGAGAGAAAAAGAGGAGGCGAGAGGCGAGGTTGGAAATGAAAAATCGAAGAAAGGAAGCAGAGAGAGAGAGAGAGAAGGAAGGGAGGGAGGTAAAGATGGAAGAGATAATTAAGTGTGAGAAATGAAGGAGTGAACGAGGGAGAGGAAGAGAAAAAGAAGAGACGAGGTAGGAAATAAGAAATGAAAGAAAGGAAGCAGATAGATAGATAGATAGATAGAGGGGACGGGAAGAGAAGATGGAAAATATAAATGAAGAGGTGAGGGAAAGAAAAAACAGAGGCGAGAGGCGAGGTTCGAAATGAGAAATGGAAGAAAGGAAGCAGGGAGAGAGAGAGAGAGAGAGAGAGAGAGGCGTGGTGGGAAATGAGAAATGGAAGGAAGAAAGGAACGACAGGAATATTAGGATGGAAAGAAAGGCTTCAGTGCAAGATTTGTGTGTCCATTGTGAGGAGAATGAAAGGAGGAAGGAAGAGGAAGAGAAAGGAGAGGAGGGGAGGGGAAGGGAGAGGAGAGGAGAGGGGAGAATACGTAAGGAGAAATATGAATTTAGAGGGACGAGAGAGGAGGAGGAAACGTGGGAAGGAAGAAAGATTAGCTTGGATGAGTAGAAGAGAGGGAGTAGGAGGAAAGGAAATAAGGAAGGGAGACATGAACATAAGGAGAACGAATATCCTTCAGAAAAGAGGAGGAGAAGAAGGAAGTTGTAGAGAGAAGAAATGGAACGGAGGAGGAAGGAAGGAAAACGGTTGGAGAGGAAGAGAAAAGAAAGGAGCGGTGACTAGGGAATGTGGAGAAAGAATGAGAGAGTAAAACGTTGAAGAGAGATGTGGAAGGAAGAAAGGGTGGAGTGAAGAAGAAGAGGAAAAAGAGAAAGAGAGTAGAAAGTTGAAGAGAGACGAGGAAGGAAAGGATAGAGTGAAGAAGAAAGAGAGAGAGAGAGAGATGAGGAGCAGGAAAGACAAAAAGGTAGAGAAAAACGAGAATATAAAGATAGGGAGGAACAGATATATAAACAAGAGGATTAAAGAGAAGAGGTTGAGCTAGAAGAGGAAGGGGAAGTATCAGAAAGAGACTAAGAAACTGACTGAACGAAGGACATCTGTGTTAACTTTATTCTGGCTAGCATTTCAAGAGTAATAAGGATAATAAAGACTACTGATGAAGGAGATAATATAGGGTTGATCGTAATAAGAATATTTTAAAGGGCTTTGTTGCTGTGGAAGGATGAAGAAGAGGAAGACAGTAAGAGGGGAAGATGAATAAGAGAGAGAGAGAGAGAGAGAGAGAAGAAAGCTGGTGTGAAGAGCAGGGTGAGAAGAGGAAGAGGAGGACGGGGAGGAAGGGGCGAGAGGTTAGGTTTGGTGTGGGGGAGAGATTGGAGGTAGGGAGGGATGGAGGGAGGGGAGGGGTGGAAGTGGGGAGGGGGTACATCCCTAAGAGACGGTCAGTAGGTTAAGTTTCGGTGTGTGGGCGGGAGGGGGGATGGGAAGGGAGGAGGGAGGGAGAGAGAGAGGCGGTAAGGGGTTAACTCAGTGGCTTGGTCGGTTTGGCACTGATCTCACATTCGGGGGACGCTCTAGAGTGGGTTCGAGCTGGTGGAGTGATCGCTCTTAGGGTCGTATTGTAGGTTGCTGTGGAGACTTAACACCTCTTCCTTAGGGATTTATTTCACACATTACACTTTAATAACCTCTTGCATGTTGCTGATACAAACTAGCTGATTCGATACTAAAATAATATAAGTAACATGCAAGATAACGTTAAGGTGCAAAATGCAAAACAAATCGCAAAGGAAACGGTGCTAGGGAGCCCCTCATGCCGCTTAAAATACGGCCCTTAATCCCTTCATTATGATTATACCACCGTCTTCTGTTTCACCGCCTGTGTCTTGGATATGTCTTACCCTCTTCTTGACCTACACTAAGAGAGAGAGAGAAAATAAAATGGAAAGGGAAAGAAGGACGAAAAAGGGAGGGAATGAAAAAGGATAAGGCGAAAGAAGAAATGTAAAGAAAAAAAAGAAAATGGGGAGGCACAGACGAGGAAGAGATGGAAGAGAGAGAGAGAGAGAGAGAGAGAGATTAAGGGGAAGAAGGTGGGAGGAGAGACGGAGGAAGGAGGACGGAAGGTAGACAGGTTAGGGGGGGAAGGAGACAGGTTAGGTAAGGGGGAGGGAGGAGGGGAGGGGTAGGCAGAGGGGAGAGAGGGAGGAGGGGAGGGGGAGGCAGAGGGGAGAGAGGGAGGAGGGCAGGTTTGGTGTGATCGCGGTCTTAAAAGGAAGGAGAGTGTTGGGGGGGGAGGGAGGGGGAGGGGAAGAGGAGGGAGGGGGAGAGAGGGAGGAGGAGGGGATGCAGGAGTGTAAGGTGAGGGAGGGGAATTGTATGGAGAGAGAGAGAGAGAGAAAGAGTGAGAGAGAGAAAGACAAACCGCAGCAGGAGGGGTGGACTGAGTAAAGCTGATAACGGATGAAGGCGAATGAGCTGCTTTTATCAACATATCAGACGCCTCATAGTAAAAGCATAAATAATCTTTGCTTTCTTTATGAGTCAGGAGTGTGCCCAGTAACTCTGCCCTTTATCTTTGTTTTTTATTTTTCTTACGGGGATTGTCTTGATTTACATTATTCTTCCCTACCTTCAAGACAATTTTTTCTTAATAATTTTCTTTATTTTTATTACGGGGCTTTTCTTGATTTATTTTGTTCTTCCCTACCTTCAAGACAATTTTTTCTCTATCATTTTCTTGATTTTATTACGAGAATTTTCTTGATTTGCTTTATTCTTCTCAGCCTTCAAGACGATTTTTTTTCTTATCATTTTCTTTGTTTATTACGGGGTTTGTCTTGATTTACTTTAGTCTTCTCAACCTTCAAAACAATTTTTTCTTTATCATTTTCTTTGTTTATTACGAGGATTTTTTTATTTTCTTTATTCTTCCCCACTTTCAAGACAATTTTTTTAATCAGCTTTGGTAAGAACCTTCATTTTAAGTAAAGGGATTTTTGAAGGCTGTGCTTAACCCCTCCAGTTCGGCAATAAATCGTCTGGTGGAAGGAAGAGAAAATAGAAAATTAATTGTACTCGTAGTGAAGGGGTCAGAGGTTACAAAGAATAGTCACCTTTTGTTCAAGTGAGGGGTATTTATAACTATTGCCTGACGCTGCATCCTGTTAGAGCTGTACAAAAGGATCTTCAGTTTTTGTTTTTGTCCCTCCTCAGTAACAACTCCTCCCATGACACCCTCCTTACATGCTAGCTCACCTTACATTTGCATCTCTTTCCCGGTCTCCCTCTCCTTCGTCTGTTATGTTGCGTATGAGTTATGCGTCTTGTCTTTGCGTTGTTTATAAGTGATCAGTCCTCCTAGTGCCATTTTTCATCCTTTCTTGTAAATTTTCTGTCATTTTTTTCGTGTCGTTGTATGGTGGTTCGTCTCACTATTTCCTTCCGGTTTCGATAGTCACTTCCTCACAACTCGATCATATCCCCATCCCGTCCCTCACCCCCTCTTCCTTTGAACATTGGTATCTGTTCTGTGAGAGTAAGTGGGATAGAGTAAACCACCACCACCACCATCACCATTCCCTCCATCCAAACTCGGTAAGAAAAACTGAGAGGAACCATAGAAGAACTGTCATGGAAATTTTATAGGAAAGGATGAGTGCAAATAAAGTTCAAGTCCGTTGTAACCTGAGAGAGAGAGAGAGAGAGAGAGAGAGTAGCAATAATGCACTATTTTTTATTTTTTTATGCGAGGAAGAAGGAACCAAAGGCTACGAGCCCGCAAAACAGTTCCTTCTAAGAAAAAAATACAAAAGAGAGCCAAATTCAAGATCTGTTCATTTCGAGATGCCTGGACACACTGCATTTGAAAGACTGGAGATCATAGGAAGTGGCAAATACAGACAGAGGGAGACAGTTCCAGAGTTGACCTGTTGCATAAATGAAGGATTGGGAGTAACGGTTAACTCTTGCATTAGAGAGTTGGACAGAAAAGGGATGAGAGTTTATTGCTAGACGGGTGTAGAGGTGGAGGGATGCAAGCAGACAGTTCAGAGGAGCAATGACCATGGAAGTAGCGATAGAAAAGAAATAAAGAGGCAACAGTGCGGCGAAGAGACAAAGGTTGAAGGGAGCCAGTAAGAGGAGCAGAGTTAATGAGAAGAAATGCTTTTGACTCCACCCTATTAAGAAGAGCTGTATGTGGGGAGCCTCCCCACACATGAGAGTTGTACTCCACACAGGGGCAAATAAATCCCGAGTATAAAGTCAACAACTGTGCAGGGGTAAAGAAGGTACGGAGTCGGCTTAGCACACATAATCTCTTGGAAGCAGATTTTACCAGAGATGTAATATGATCTTTCCAAGATAAGTCCCGAGTAAATGAAACCTCAAACATGTTCAAGGATGATGCAGGATTGAGCTGAATATTATTAAACTTTAGTGGGTATACCTGTGGAAGATTTTGTCGGGTTGATAGGTGTAAAAACTGAGTCTTAGATGCATTAAAAACAACAAGATTATTTTTACCCCAATCAGAGATACGAGCCATGTCAGACATTAGGAGTGCCATAGCCTCATCCCTTGTTTGTTGAAGTAACTGCTGGGATTGACGTTGCAGGAACCGAATGGAAAGGTGAAGGGTGGAGTCATCGGCGTATGAGTGGATAGGGTTAGATGTACAGCTTAGAAGATCATTGATGAATAAAAGGAAGAGAATTGGTGATAGGACAGAGCCCTGAGGAACACCACTGTTAATAGATCTAGGAGAAGAACGATAGCCATCTACAATAGCGGCTACAGAACGATCAGAAAGGAAGCTATAGATGAAGGCACAGATAGAAGGATAGAAACCGTAAGAGGGCAGTTTGGAAATTAAAGATTTGTGCCAGACTCGATCGAAAGCCTTTGAGATGTCAAGTGCAATGGCAAAGCTTTCGCCAAAGTCCCGAAAGGAGGATGACCAGGAGTCTGAAAGGTAGGTGAGGAGATCGCCAGTGGAGCGTCCCTGACGGAACCCATACTGACGATCAGAAAGAAGATTGTGATAGGAAAGATGCTTTAAAAATTTTTCTGTTAAGAATAGACTCAAAAACTTTTGATACGCAGGATGTTAAAGCAATTGGACGATAGAAAGAGGGTTGGGAATGGTCACCCTTCCTTGCGATTCAAAGGAAGTGGTTCGTCTTTAATATTAACTGGTGAACTTAGAGAGAGAGAGAGAGAGATGATAACGCGGAAGTCGGTGGAGA
Organism: Coenobita brevimanus; assembly: GCF_032717465.1. Classification (NCBI taxonomy): domain Eukaryota; kingdom Metazoa; phylum Arthropoda; class Malacostraca; order Decapoda; family Coenobitidae; genus Coenobita; species Coenobita brevimanus. Next base: position 12,435,376 of record NC_137056.1, on the reverse strand, counting down.
AATCAATGAGTGGAAGTGGAGGAGCAGGGGGGGGGGAAGGGAGGAGGAGGAGCAGGAGAGGAAAAAGAGAGAAAGAGGAATACAAAGAAAGGTGACTAAAAGGGAGCGAAGAGGCTTAGAGAGGGAGCAACAGGAAGAGCAGAATGAAAATAAATGAAGAGGAAGTGGAATAGCAAGGAAGGAGAACAAAGGAGGAGGAGGAGGAGGAAGGGAGAAGAATAAAGAAGAGGTTGCTGATGTAAAAGAAATAAAGGAACGATAAGTAAAGGAAGGAAGCGAAGAAAAATATAAAATATGAGAGTAAAGGAGGAACGAAGAGAAGGAAAAGGGTGAAGGAAGAAGAAGTAAGGAAGGAAAGTGAAGAATGAGAGAGAGAAATGTGAGAAAAAGGAAAAGGAGGAGGCGAATTAAAAATGAAGAATGTGGAAGTGGAGAAGGAAGAATGAAGGGAAGGAATATGGTGTAAGAGGAGGAAGGAAGGAAGGCAAAGAAATAAAGGAGAGAAAAGTGAGTAAAAGTAAAGGAAGGAAACGAAGAGAAATGAAGAATATGAGAATGAAGGAGGAATGACAAGAAGGAGTAGAGTGGAAGAAGAGATGGAAGGAATGGAGGGAAGGAATAGGATGTTAGGAAAGGAAACAAGGAAGGAAGAAGGAGGGAAGGTTGAAAGAATAAATGGAGCAAATAGTTAGGAGTTTGATCACTGACAGGGGAGGGGAACAGATGAATAATTACCTGAACAGAGTAAAAAAAAAAGAAACACTTTATTAATCTTCCTTAAGCCTAGGGACACGTCATAAAAACTAAATGAGACAGCCCTAGCTTGTATTCAGTAAGGGCGGTGGGTATGAGCGCCGAAGTGATGACATGTGAAGGTGGGTAACGTGTAGGAGAATTGATAGGCCTTAGGGAACAGGCTTTTAAATATATGGCCAGAGTTGGATGTATTGAACAATGAGGAGGAGGAGGAAGAGAGAAAAGATGAAGAAGAGGAGGGAAGGAAATAGGAAGGGAGGAAGAGGAAGAATTAAAATGGTGAAACGGTGAAAGAGAGGAGGGAGGAAGAAGAGAGCAAAGGAAAGCGAAAGACGAGAGGAACGCGAAAATAGAATATAAATGAGGAGGAGAAGGAGGAGGAGGAGGGGAGGAAAAGGGAGATGAAGAGAGGAGAAGGAAGATGGAAGAGAAAGAGGAAGAAGAAAAATCGGAATGAGGAGGTGTAAGAGAGGAGGAGGAGGAAGATATGAAGGGTTGGAAGACGGGGAAAAACTTGAATGGAGGGAGAGAGAGAGGAGAATGAATGAGGCGAAGAGAGATATGAACGAGATAGAAGGAAGGAGTAGGGAAAGAAGTGGAGAGAGAGAGAGAGAGAGGAAGAGAGAAGAGATGGAAGAGAAGGGAAAGAAGAGAGGAAGAGGAGAAAGGAAATAAGAAAAGGTATGGATGAAACAGAAACCGGATGAAGGACAGAAAATGAAGAGGAGGGGAAAAAGAAAGAGGAGAAGGTGGGGGAATAAGGAAAGAAGAAGAAGAGGAGAGTTGGTAATAGAAGAGAAGGAGGTAACGAATAGGAAGAGAAAAAGGAAGAGAGGGAAAAGAAGGGGAGATGGGGATGAGAAAGTAGAAGGGAAGGAGGGAAAAGTGGAGATAAAGAAGAGGGCAGGAAGAGAAAGAAGGCAAGAGGAAGAGGAGAGCAAGAGTTCGTTTTAAACAGGTCAGAGGGTGGGCTGCTTTCTCCTCCTCCTCCTCCTCCTCACTTCCTCTTTTTTCATTTCTTTTTCCTTCTTTTCTATGTACCTCTTTCCCATTGTCTTCCTCTTTACCTCCTTCTCTTGCCTCCCTTTCTCCTCATTTTCTCCTCGTCTTCCTTTCTTCATCTTCCTGTTCACCTGCCTGCTTTTTTTGAGCCAGATAGGCGAAGTCGATGGTCATTATTTTTGTACGAAATGTATCTGTGTGTCTGTGTCGAAAACTCAACTCTCAGAAAGTATTGATTGTAGAAGGAAAAGTTATAAATAAAAGTTGTTTAGAGTCACAACTTGAGTTCACATGTCACTCAGCCAGCACTGGGAGTCATCTAGGGTGGACACATAGGTCAAATTTTCATCTATACATGGCCTACAGATGACGGGTGGTATTGTCCTGTCTGACATTCTTTTTTCCTCTTCATTTCTTTCTTATCTTCCACCTTTCTTCCTAAACCTCTTCTCTTCCACTTCCCTCTCCTCTCCTCGTTACCCTCTCTCCTATCCTCTTTCTCTTTTCCTTCGTTTTTCCTCCTCGTTTCCTCCCTACCTCCATCTCCACAGTTCTTCCTCCGCGTCTCTCTCTCTCTCTCTCTCTCTCTCTCTCTCTCTCTCTCTCTCTCTCTCTCTCTCTTTCTGTGTGTGTTTCTCCTCATTTCCTCACTCATCAGCTCTCTTCCTTCCCATCAACATCTCTTCCTTCCTCTCACTTCCTTACTCTTTCTCCTTAACACCTTTCACCTTTCCTCTTACTCTTGTTCCCCCCCCCCCACACCTTGCTACCTCATCTTCTTCCTCTTCCTTTCCTCACGCCTTTTTTCTTCCTTTTCATTGTTCATCCCTCTTCTCTTCCTCTTTTCACCTTCCTCCTTCTTCCTCTTCCTCATTCTCTCCATGCTTCTTTCCTTCATTTTCCTCTCCTCTTTCTGCTTCTTGCCTCTCCTCCGTTCTTCCTCCTCTTCCTCTTGTCCCTCCAATGATCTCTCTCTCTCTCTCTCTCTCTCTCTCTCTCTCTATCTCTCAACGCTTTGTTATTTCTCCTTTAACCTTCCTCCCCCTCATGCATACTTTCTCTCTCTCTCTCTCTCTCTCTCTCTCTCTCTCTCTCTCTCTGTTTGTATGTTTGTCAAAATGTCAGTTTGACTAACCATATCACTCGACCATCCCTTGTCTACCAGTCTATCTATCCATCTGTCTATCTATCTATCTATCTGTCTGTTTCGCTACGTTCACATTTACCTTCCAGTTTGTCTGTAGCATTTTATCCATTACTTAATATTTTCCTCCTTGTCTATCTATCTGTCTATTCATGTATCTATCTACCTACTTCTGTCTATCTACCTCCTTGCATTTCTATATTCCCTACCCAGCCATTATATCTACCTATCTCTCTTCCCACCTATCTTTTTCTATCTGTTTATCTATCTATGTAGTCTATCTGTCAAACATACCAGCAGGCCGTCTTTAATCTCATTCAAAGTGAGAGGTCAAAGGTCGCCTCTTGTGACCTCACCCACACTTCTGTTAGAGAGAGAGAGAGAGAGAGAGAGAGAGAGAGAGAGAGAGAGAGAGAGAGAGAGAGAGAGAGAGAAGGGGAGACAGTGGAAATGGGGGGAGAGTGAACACACACACACACACACACACACACACAGGCCTATTTATGTGTGGACTTGTTTGCTTGTGAATATATGTGTTTGGCCCTGTGTTTATTTGCGGTCGTGTGTGTGTGTGTGTGTGTGTGTGTGTGTGTGTGTGTGTGTGTGTGTGTGTGTGTGTGTGTGTGTGTGTCCTCTTCATCATTCAGTCTACTGCCCTTTTTAATCATCTGTTTATTCATTTCTCTTTAGTCTGTCTGTCTGTCTGTTTGCATACACCAGTCCACACACCCATCCGTTCACTTATCTGTATATCCATCCAACCAATCAACCAGTCATCCATTCCACCCACCCACTCCACTAGGTTTCTCCATTCATTCACTCATTCTTCCATCCATCCATCTGTCTATCTATCTATCTATCTATTTATTTATCTGTTTATGTGTTTAGTGTCTGTTTCAGTCATAGTGCTGGGATTAATAGATTGATTGTTATCTGGTGGCACCCGTTCTTAATCTAAACAGGTTGAGAGAGAGAGAGAGAGAGAGAGAGAGAGAGAGAGAGAGAGAGAGAGAAAGTTTGAGGAACAGGAAAAGAAAACAGAAAATGAAATTGAATAGATATATATGTAGGCTTTGTATATATCTGTGTGTGTGTGTGTGTGTGTGTGTGTGTGTGTGTGTAGCCCAGGTAGGTTGGGTCACCTGTTTTAATTAGCACAAAGGTACCACTTCCGGGGTGAGGGTAGTAGTTGTGGTTGCCGTGGGGATGGTGGTAGTTGTGGTAATTGTGGAGAGAGTTGATGGATTTTGTGGCGATTGTGGTAGCTGAGGGGTTGGTGGTAGTTGTGGTAGCTACTCTAGACATAGGAATGATGAGTATTGAGTGCATTTGAGATGATGGTGGTTGTGGTAATGGTGGTAGTTGTGGTAGGCCTGCAAGTAGTGGGTGCGTGGAGGGCCGTGGTTGAAGAGGTGGTAGTTGTGGTAATTATGGTAGTTATCTTAGGCCTGGTGAAAGTACTGGTTGTGGTAATGGTTCTGTCAGTAGTAGTAGTGGTTGTTTTGGTAATAGTGATACTTGGAGAACAGGTGATGGTGGTAGTTGTGATAATGTTGGTTGTTATGGTTGCTCCGTGATTGCGGTAGTTGCGGTATGTTGGTTGTTGTGGTTGTTCTGGGATGGTGGTAGTTGTGGTTGTTTGTGGTTGGGTTGAGATGATGGTAGTGATGGTAATGTAGGTTGCAGATTTCAGATTGTGGTACATGTATAGTCGATTGTGGTTTCTCTGGGATTGTGGTAGTTGTGGTTGTTCTAAGATGAAGGGATGGCGACTCTGGCTATTGTGGTTGTTGTGTGATTGTGGTAGTGATGATAATTTTGGTTGTTTTATTTTTTCATCCCTCGTCTGCCCCATTTTAGTCATCTCAAGCCCCTTTCAGCCCTGTTTCAGCCCTCTAGCCCTGTTTTAGCCCTTTTTCATTCTCTCCAGCCCTATTTCAATCCTCTCCAGCCCCAATGCAATCCTCTCCAGCCCCATTTTAGCCCTCTCCAGCCCTATTTCAGCCCTCTCCAGCCCTCAGCATCCCTCGTATTGCTCATCTTCCCTCCAGCCCTCCCTCCCTTCCTGCTTCTTGTTTAGTTAATAGGCCTATGAAACTGGGTAGGCCTGAGAGGATGCACTGGAGAGAGAGAGAGAGAGAGAGAGAGAGAGAGAGAGAGAGAGAGGAGGGGAAGGATGGCGAGAAAAGGAGAGGTTAGATAAAGGAGGAATTATAGAAAAAAAAAAAAAAAAAGGATGAAGGGAGGAACGGAGGAGCTGGAGGAACAAGAATAGGAGGAGGAGGAGGAGGGTAGCGGGGATGGATGGTGACACAGAGAGGAAGAAAAGGAATAAAGGAAGGTACGAGAGGAGGGGGAGGGAGAGTGGTGTGGAAGAGAAGAGGGAGGTTGGCAGGGATGGAAAGGGAGAGACGAAGAGCAGGAAAGAGGGAGAAAAGAAGGTGGGAGAGAGGACGTTGGCGGAGAGATGAAAGGAAGGAAGGAGGGAAGGAAATCAGGAAACACGAGACAAAAGAAGGGAGGACAAAGGAAGCGATATAGGAAGACGTAAGGAAATAAAAGAGGAGGAGGGGATGGGTCCATAAAAAAAAAAAAAGCCGTGAATAGATAAGGAAGCGAAGCAAAGCGCGGAACCCGTACGAGTGATGCGGAGTTAACCCTAGGGCGAGTTCCCATGGGCTGAATAAAATCGTTTGTCTTGAGGTGAAGGAAAATGCGAAGCTGTCTGTTCTCGGCCAAACCCTTTCAGTCCGATGGTGTCTTTTATTGGTCTATTTTTGCTCCTACCAGACGATTTTTGCATCTACTAGACGGTTTTTGTTTCTACCAGACAATATTTGTACTTACCAGACGATTTTTGCTCCTACCAGACGATATTTGTACTTACCAGACGATTTTTGCACATACCAGACGATATTTGTACTTACCAGACGATTTTTGCTCCTACCAGACGATTTTTGCTCCTACCAGACAATTTTTACTCCTCCCAGACGATTTTTGCATATTCCAGACGATATTTATTCCCACCAGGCGGTTTTTGCTCCTACCAGACGATTTCATGTAGCCTAAGTGGGCCAGGTAGTAGTGAATCAACTAAATGAGGGATGTATTTAACTTCTCTAATTTGAAGTCTCTCAGGCTAAATAAAATCGTCTGGAGATAGCAAGAACAGACGTGAATAATGTCGATTGAGAAAGCTCCTTAACACCTTTTCCTAAGTTATTTATTTTGTCTAGTACACCTTACTCCCCTCTCCTCTATTACATAAATCCTTCCGATATCACCATTCGCTGCATATGTCGCGTACGAAGGGGCATTAACCAGCCATATCCAAAAATAAATCGCCAAGGAAGAGGTGTTAGGGAGCTTCCTTAATCGACGAGAATACGAGTCATTGTGATAGTTTTGACATCTCTTAGTGCCCATGTGTGTGTGTGTGTGTGTGTGTGTGTGTGTGTCGTTACCAGAATGTAATGCAAAATAGTAGTACGGATCCAGAAAGAAAAGAAAAAAAAAACTTGGGCGAGCTTCACAACCTGACATTTCCAATCATTTTCGTCTCGTCACGTTAACAAGGCGTGAAATTGCTGTCTCTCCGTCTTCAATACTGAGCTTTAACAAGAGATTAGCGCTAGAATATGGTGCTAGTCACGAAGAAGTGCTGTGAAAAGGATCCATGGCTAAAGAAGGCTTGTTGTTTTACTAAGCCACGGGAAATAAGAAGCAAAATTAAGTACATCTCCGCCAGGTAAAGGTAGATGAACTAAAGGCTTTGCAGGAAGAACAGGAGAAATGGAAGGAATTTACACTCTTGAACGAGATTAACTAACTTCAAGTGGCCAAATTACCCCCTCCCCCCTTTTTTTTTGTATTTACAGACGATTTTATCCAGTTTAGGGAGAGCCTTTAGCTGTGAAGGGGCTCATGAAGGCTATTTTGATCCCCTCATTTCGAAAAGCCTCCCTTAAAAATATATCGTAATAGGTTGAATAATTGAACTATACCTCATCGTAGTGAAGGGGTTAACACGATATCTAGCAAAGACGTATACTTGTCCTGCTGTGAAAACTGAGTGCGCGAAGGTGTGGCTAGACTTTTGAATTTTAACCAATTTTTAAAGCATGATTAATAGAACACGTTTTATTTTTGTATTGCTGACTGCCCTCTGTAATGTGGGATGCAGGCTAATTACGTCCAACAGGTGAAGGTGTACCGTAAATGACCTTCAGGAATAAAGGTGGGTTGCTCACACCTTCGTACACCCAGTTTTAATAGCCTGCTACCGTTAGCCTCCTGCCCTACACCCCAAAAGCCTCCGTGCGTGAAGGATTGGGTGGGGGTGGGCTACTTCTCCTGTGTGTGTGTGTGTGTGTGTGTGTGTGTGTGTGTGTGTGTGTGAGAGAGAGAGAGAGAGAGAGAGAGAGAGTAGTAGTAGTAGTAGTAGAAAAAGTTATAAGACAAAAAAAGCAGATCAGGAAAACCGGAGAGAGAGAGAGAGAGAGTAGGATAAGGGAGGTTATTTAAAGGGAAGACCCGTGAGAAGTTTTTAGGCCCCAGCATCTTAGGTAGCCGGGGGAGGGGGGGTTGGACAGAAGGGGGAGGGTGGGAGGAAGGGAAGAGAAAGGTGGGAGAGAAAAGGAATTGGAGGAGGGAAGGAAGGGGAGGGTGGGACCATTGGGGGGACGGAGAAAACAGGAGAGAAAGAGAAGGGGGGAAAATGGGATGGGAGGGTTGGAGAGAAGACGGGAGAGGTGATGGGAGGAAAGGGAGGAAAGTAGGAAGGATGAAAAGGAAGGAAAGGAATGAGTGAGATCTGGTGGGAAGGAGGTAAAAGGGATGGAAGGGCGGGAGGGAAAATAGGGTGAGTAGGAGGGAAAGTAGGAAGAGTAGGAAATAAAGGAGAGAGAGGGAATGGGAGGGAAGGTGGGAAGGGGAGTGGGAGGAGGGAAAGTAAGGAAGGAGGAGGTAGAGAAAAAAATGGAGGAGAAAGAGGAGATGGAAGGCGAGGAGGGTGGAAAGGATAGGGAATGGGAAAGGGAAGGAAGAAAAGTAGGAAGGATGAGAGAAAGGGAGAGAAGGAAGGGCAGGAAGATGGGTAGGAGGAAAGAACAGGAGAGGAGAGGGAATGGGAAGGTAGGGAAGAAAAGTGGGAAAGGTGAGAGGGAAGGAAGGTGTGTAGGAGGGAAGTACGAGAGAAAGGAGACTGTAAATTATGGAAAAGAAGAATGGAAAGGAGTGTAACAGTATTTTTGGTCCATTCCAGGCCTTATGCATTATGGTAGAATGTGACTATGGTATCTGATCTATGAGTGTAAGATCAGGGCAGATTTCTTAACACATCTTCCTCAACGATATACTTCACTCGATACACTTCAGGACCTTCAACCAGACGACATTTTTTTTTTTTCTTTCCTCAGCTACAGTAATGTCAGATTATTATACTTGATTTAGGAAAACCGTCTTGTTGTGTATGGATTAGTGAGGGCAGTATTGAGCTCCTCCAATCCACAAATGAAAAAGAAATTGCCCAAAATCTGAGTTAAATTGTCTAATGATGACAAGAATTTAAAAAAAAAAAAAAGCTTCACCAAAGAGAAAAAGTTAAAGGTTCTCACGTAAGCCTGTGTTATCAGATGCAGTAATATAGCTACAAATAATTATAAATGCGAATATAAATATAAACATGAACTGTGGAACATTAATCGGTAAAGAGGAGCCATGAAGCCGACAGGAAAAAGTAAGAAGAAGGACTACCACGTAGGGTAGCAAAACTGCATTGGAAATTTGGTAAGATAGGGTGAATATTGAGGGATGGGTGGAGGAGGAGGGTTGAGAGAAAGAAGGAGTAAGGAAGAGAAGAAACGAAGATAAAAATGGAGTAGGCTATAGAAAAAAAATAAATAAATGGTGTGCCAACGAGAAACAGAAGATAATGACATAAGGTAGGAGATATGGAAAAAAAAAAGTAAAGAAAAGAAAGGTAACGAGCAGAAAGAGCGGAAGAAAAAGCGTGGAAGGAAGAATGAGGAAGTACAGGCAGCAGAGGAAGTCCTGAAGAGTTGAAATAAGACCTAAAAATACCGAGTAACAAGGCATAACCACCCTAACGAGGCGGTTCGACCTTAATTTGAGGGAGTGAAGGGACAGAGTGTAGTTATTATCGTAGACCGGGACACGGAAGCTCCCTCCCCACCCACCTCTCCCTCCGTTAGAATCCCGGCAGGAAAATTAAGAAAGATCACAGGGAAATTTGGTTGAAATGTTGGACAGCAGCTGTGAAAGTTATTGTTGTTATTGTTATTATTATTATTATTATTATTATTATAATCTGTCCGTTCTCCCTTTTGGGGCTAAGATGCGAATGAATGTGTTTGAATGGATGAGTAAATGGAGAGTGAGTCGTCCTGTCTCGGCTACCTCCCTTTCCTTGGGGGAAGCAGCCTAGGTATATAGATAGATAGATTATTATAACGATTAGTATTTATTTCGTGTGGGTAAGAGAGAGAGAGAGAGAGAGAGAGATGAGCCGGGATAAGAAGAGGAAGGGAGGGAAGGAGGGATAGATAAACGGATAGATATGGCGATAGGGAGGCAGGTTGTCACATGGATAAAGTGAGTGAGGGGTGGTAGATAGATAAATGGATAGATAAAGGCAGTCGGAGAGGCGGGCCTAGACAGACTGAAGCAGGGGGAGGGGGGGAGGGACGTGGATGAATGTGAGAGGTGATAGTAGATAAAAACAGAGTGAATGATTTTGAGATGGAATGATTGATGGATAGCTAAGATTGATCGACGGTGAAATATAGATACCCGGAGATTAACCCCTCAGCATGACGATTTTTGAACTGTCTTCTTGCTGCTACCAGACGATTTTATTCATCTTAAGGCCTCTAAATAAAGGGGTTGGAAAGTGGCTTCATTCACCTTTTCACTGTCAAACATCTTTCCTTCATCTCTTCATCTTAGGTCTTCTCTGAGGGGCTTAATAAAAATCGTCTTGTGGTAGGAAGAACGACGTGAAAAAGACGACAAGGAAGTGAAGAGGATTAATGAATAAGGAGAGATGAACTGAGGATAAGGAAGAGGGAAGAGATGAACTGAGGATAAGGAAGAGGGAAGAGATGAACTGAGGATAAGGAAGAGGGAAGAGATGAACTGAGGATAAGGAAGAGGGAAGAGGTGAACTGAGGATAAGGAAGAGGGAAGAGATGAACTGAGGATAAGGAAGAGGGAAGAGGTGAACTGAGGATAAGGAAGAGGGAAGAGGTGAACTGAGGATAAGGAAGAGGGAGAGATGAACTGAGGATAAGGAAGAGGGAAGAGATGAACTGAGGATAGGGAAGAGATGAACTGGAAGAGGGAAGCAGCGAGGAGGGAAAGGTGAAGAAAAATTAACTTTCTGTGGAGAAGGTTAAGAATGAAGGAAAGTGTCATTTAGAGAGTGAAGGAAGAAGTAATTATGGAAAGAAGGAAGAAGTAAGGTAATGAAAGAAAGAAGGAATAAGGGAATAGTTGAAGGAAGGAAGGAAGGAAGATGTAGCCGAGATGAGAGAGGAAGGAGAGATGGAGGCAGTGGATAGGGTAAGATTTTGAGTTTGAAAAATAAAAAAATGAAAATAACAACAACAGATGATAAATAGGAAGACTTGGAATGGGAGAAAACGGAGGAGGAATGAAGGCAAAGGAAGGAGGAAGGAGACGGAAGGAACAAGAATGACAGAATGGATGGAAGGATTAAAGAGCAGGATAAGAAGGAAGGAAGAAAGGTAGCAGCAGAGAAGGAAGATAAGATAGGAAGGAGTGAAAGAGAATGAAGGAAAGAAGAGGGTACAGCAGAGAGAGAGAGAATGAAAAGTAAAGCACGAAGGAAGGGAGGAACATGTAGAGAAAAGATGAGAATAAAGGGAAGAAAAGAGAGGAAATAAAGATGAAATAATAGTGAAGGGAAGAAGAAAGATAGAAGATGTTTGGGAAGAATTGAGTGAAGGAAATAAAGATGATAAGTATGAAAGGAAGGAGTAAAGAGAAGCATGGAAATCAAGAATGAATGATTTTATAATTTTTAATGCAAGGAAGAAGGAACCAAAGGCCAGGAGCCCGCAAACCGTTCCTTCCAAGGAAAAAAAAAAAAAAAAAAAAAAAAAGCCAAATTCAAGATCCGTTCATTTCGAGATGCCTGGACACACTGCGTTTGAAAGACTGGCGATCATAGGAAGTAGGAAATACGGCACAGGGACACAGTTCCAGAGTTGACCTGTTGCATAAATGAAGGACTGGGAGTAACGGTTAACTCTTGCATTTGAGAGTTGGATAGAAAAGGGATGAGAGTTTGTTGCTAGACCGGTGCTACACATCCGTCGTAGAGGTGGATGGATGCAAGCAGACAGTTCAGAGGAGCAGTGACCATTGAAGTAGCGATAGAAAAGAGATAAAGATGCAACAGTGCGGCTAAGAGACAGAGGTTGAAGGGAGCCAGTAAGAGGAGGAGAGTTAATGAGACGAAAAGCCTTTGACTCCACGTAATGAATGAATGAATAATGAGAATTTAAGGGTAGGCACAGAGGCAAAGAATAAAGAAGGGAGGTAGTAAAGGAGGAGGAGGAATAAGGAAACGCAGTAAATAATGAGTAAATAACTAAAGGAGTATAGAATATTTGTAAGGAGGTTAAGGAGCGAAGGAGAGGAAGGAATAAATAAATGAAGAAATTAATGAACAGAAATAAACATAGGGTAAAGGAAGGTAGGTAAGGAGATTAAGGAATGAAGGAGAGGAAGTGATGAAGGAAAGTAAGGAAGCCAGGAAGGAGCAAATAAAGAGGCATGGTAAGGAAGGTTAGGTAAGGAGGTTAAGGAATGAGGGAAGGAGGTAGTGAAGGAGAGAAATATTACGGTATAGGGTTACCAGCCCCAGGCAACCACCTCTGATTCACCTCCCTACCTCCACCCCTCCCTCCCTCTTGCCCTCTTTCACTCCCCCCCTCCCTATTTCTTCCCTTTCCCTCCTTCCGTTTCTTCCTTCTACCTTCTTCTTTCACTCCTTTCTCACCGTCCCTCCCTACTTGTCATTCCCTTCTTCCTTCTCTCCTTTGCCCATCTCCATCACTAAGCTCATTCTCTCCATCACTAAGCTCATTCCTTCCTTCCTTCCTGTTCACCTCCCTCCTACCTTCCTTCTCTCCTCCATCCTTACTTCTGCATATCTCCCTTCCTCCCTCCTTCGTTTTCTCTTTTGCTCATCATCCCTTTTCCCATCTCTCCTTACCTACTTCTCTCCTTCCCTCCTTCTTCCACTACTTTCTCTTTTCTTTCTTTTTTCCTACTTTTCTTTTTTTCCTTCACTGTTTCCTTCCGTTCTAACTTTCCTCTCCTTACCTTCATTCGTCTCCTCCTTCGCTCTTGCCTTCTTTGCCGGGCTTCTTCCTCCCATTCCTTACCTTCTGCTTCCCTTCTTCCTTTACTATTCCGCCAATCCTTCCTTCATTATTTTCTGCGTTTTTTCCTCATCAGTTATTTTCTTCCTTCATTTAAAGCCTCTTTTCATCCTTACTGCTTCCCTCCTTTCTTCCTTCCTTTACTTTCTCCCTCTCGCCTTCACTCAGTCTCCTTCACCTTCCCGTCTCCTTCTTTACTTCACTACCGTTTTTCATCCATCATGCATTACCTTCTTTCCTTCTCTCCTTCCTTTTTTCCCTCCGTACCTGACCTCCTCCTTTCCTTTTTTCATATCCTCCCTCCCTCCCCTCCTCCTTCCTTTCTTCCTTCCTTCCTTCCTTCGTTTCCCTTCTCTTTCATTCATTTCGTCCCTCTCTACACGCCACTGACATCCTTCCTTTCCTTCCTTGGCCTTCACTTCCCTCTTCATCTCCCTCCTCTTTCTCCTTCATTTCCTAACCCGCATATTTTCTTAACTCATTCATTCTTTCCTTTACTACTGTTATTAACTCATCACCTCTTTCCTTCCCTTCATTCCTTCCCTCCGTTCTTCCCTTCCCTCTCTCTGTCTCTCCCTCTTAATTCCTTCCTTCTCCGTCACTCACTTATCTCTCTTCATCCCTCACATCTTCCCATTTTCTCTTCCTTCATTTCCTTCTGTTCCTTCTTTTTCTTCTTTCCTTTTCCTCCTTTCATTCCTTCAATTTCTTCCTTCATCATTCTCTCTCTCTCTCTCTCTCTCTCTCTCTCTCTCTCTCTCTCTCTCTCTCTCTCTCCTTCTTCCATTCCATAAATTTCCTTAACTCTTTCGTTCATCCTTTCTTTACTGTTATTAACCTTCACATCTTTTTTTTCTTCTTTCCTTCCTTCGCCTGTTCCTATCCTTTATATGCTTCTCTCCTTTTCTCTTTCCATCTTCGTCCGTAATTCCTTTCCTTTCCTTCCCACCTCATTCCTTCCTTTCTTTTCCTCTTCGCTTCTTTTCTATTTTCTTTTTTCCTTCCCTTCCTTTTTTTCCCTCTCTTCTCCTCTTTTCTCTCACTCTCTTCCCTTCCCTTCCCCTCCTTTCTATCCCACTCTTCTCTTCTCTCCCTCCCTTCCCATCCCATCTCCTTTCCATCTCTCCTCCTCTCCCTGCTCTTCTTTCCTTCACCTCTTCCTTCCCACGTCATTCTCTTCCTTCTCTCCTTCCGTCTTGCAACCCATATATTTTCTCAGCCTCTGTTCATTCCCTCTTTGCCACTATCATTAACCCCGCCCCGACAGTCACATGCAGGTACGAGTATTTGTTGCTCTGCCCTTCTTTCTTTCATTTTCTGTGTTTGTCTGTTTGCATCTGTTTGTCTGTCTGTATTTTTGTTAACCTCTCTTCAGTTTGTCTTTATCACGGTACTGTTATCAACCCCGCCTGACAATTGCATGCGGTTATTCTTTCTCTCTTCCCTCTTCTGTATGTGAAGTTGTTTGCCTCATTGTTTGTGTGTACGTTTTATTTGTCTGTTCCTGTGTATATCTTTGTTTGTTTTTGTATGTGTAATTTTATTCCTTATTGTTTGTTTTGTCTGTATGTGCTTTTATTCGTTGTATTTGTTTTTGTTTGTGTATTTTACTTTATATCATCATGATTGTTTTGTGTGTGTGTGTGTGTGTGTGTGTGTGTGTGTGTGTGTGTGTGTGTGTGTGTGTGTGTGTTGTATGTCGTATGTCTTTTTTCACCACTTATCAATAACATGAACCTGACCCAAAAATTTTGATTCATCAAGATGACTTTTAGCTACCTGTCCTTTCTTCACCTCTCTCTCTCTCTCTCTCTCTCTCTCTCCCCTCTTCCCTCCTTCCGTCCCTCCCCTCTCTCTAGCTCTCACTTCCTCTTATCCTTCGTTTTCTTCTCTTTTCCTCTTTTCCCTCTTCAGGTTTTCTTTTCCTCTTCATCCTCCCCTTTTCCTCATTTCCTCATTCCCATTCACCTCCAATTCACCTTTCCTTCTTTCTTTTTCCCTTCTCTTTATTTCCTCCTTTTTCCCTCCACACTCCCTTAAACCCTTCTTCCATCACCTTATCTGTATCTTCCGTTTTCCGTTCTTCCCTATTTCCCTTTCTTTCTCATTATTTCCCCTCTTATTTTCTTTCCCTCCTGTCCCTTCTCCTTGTCTTTCCCTGTCTCCCTCTTTCCCTCCCTGTGTGTGGGGTCCAAAGGGGTGAACACGTACAGTGACGTGTACAAAGTAGCTCCCTTTATGCTGTACAGAGGGAGGGCTGTGTGGGCAGCGATAAGGAGGAGGGGGGAGGAGGAGGCGGAAGAGGGAGAAGGAGGAGGAAGGGGGAGGAGGAGGCGGAAGAAGGAGGGGAGTTGACATTGATGGTGATACAGAAGGGAAAGGAATAAAGGAAAGTACAAGAGGAGAGGGAGGTTGGCAGGGATGGAGAAGAGCGACGGAGAGAGGTAAAGAAGAAAAGAGAGCGGGAGAGAGGACTGCAGGAGAGATAAGGAGGAGGAGGAGGAGATAGTGGTGGAGGAGGTGGTAGAAAAGAAAGAGGAGGAGGATGCATAGGAAATGGATGATGATGATGAGGAGGAGGAGGACGACGAGGACGAGGAGGAGGAGGAAGTGGAGTAAGAGAGAATGAAATATGGAGGAGGAGAAGTGTGTGAGGAAAATTTAATGATGGGGAGAGAGAGAGAGAGAGAGAGTCGTAAAGTACCAAGAAATAAGGGCTCCAAAAAAGTGAAATGAAGGAGGAAGGAAATGAGTCACGTGGGATAGAAGTAGGGATGGAATAAATTGATGGAGGAAGTGAGTCATGGAGGGGCGGAGGGAGGGAGAGAATAGGGAGGGAGGCAGGATACTGGGAGAGAATAGGGAGGGGGAGGGAGGGAATAAGGAGAGAGAGAGAGGGGGGGGGCACAAAAAGAAAATGGAAGGCATGGAAGTAACACTTAGGAAGGAGGGAACAAAAGAGAAAGAAGAATGGAAGGAAGTAAGAATGTTGCAAAGAATATTAAAGCGAGAGAGAGAGAGCAACACAATTTAGAAAGGGAGTACTGAGAAAGAAAGCAAAAGCAAGGCAGTGAACAGTTGAGAGAGAGAGAGAGAGGGGGGGGGAACAGTTTAGAAAAGGTACTGAGAAAGAAAGAAAAAGCAAGACAGTGAACAACTGAGAGAGAACAGCAACAAAGGAGGAACAGAATAAGACATCCTGAGTAACAGAAAGGAGAGTAGGACAGAGAGACGGACAGACAGACAGTGGTAAGTGTAGGGGAGGGGAGGGGAGAGGTGGGGAGGGGAGGGGAGGGGGAAGGGAGAAAGGGAGGGGAGGGGAGAGAGAGAGAGTAACGGGACAGACTTTTTGTTGACGTTCTTGTAGGCTAGACGGATTCCTGCCCCTCGCTCCGTTTTCTATGTCCCGGGCAAAGAAAATGAGAATCTGGGTTATTTAAGACCTATTGTGTGTGTTTTTTTATGATTTTTTTTTTTTTTTTTGAAGATGTTGGTGTTTGAAGAGATTTGTGGTTATTGTTTGTTTGTTTAGTGTTGATTTATTTTGTTTTTGTGTTTCTCTTTGTGTCGTCTTAATGTTATTGCGGTATTATATTCATTACTTGTCATTGCCTCCGTACTGGTTCTCTCTCTCTCTCTCTCTCTCTCTCTCTCTCTCTCTCTCTCTCTCTCTCTCTCTCTCTCTCTCTCTCAAAATGTCATTATATTACTCTTTTTCGCCTTTTCCCCTAATTTAGCCTGAGGGAGAGGTGGGTAGGGAGAGAGCCAATTTTATTATGTCTACTACTGTCTCAAATTAGAGGTTTGGTGACTATACATCATGGGGCGACCTTGTTACACCCTCCTGGATTGAGAGAGAGAGAGAGAGAGAGAGAGAGAGAGAGAGAGAGAGAGAGAGAGAGAGAGAGAGAGAAAGAGGGAGAGAGAGAGAAAGAGGGAGAGAGAGAGATGGGGAAGGGAGGTCAGCAGAGTAGTAACTGATAAGATAAAAGATTGAGTGTTGTGTAATATTAAGTGAGAGTGTTTCGATGATTAAGGGATCTTAGAGAGAGAGAGGGAGAGCAATCATTTGTAATTTGCTTGATTATTTTTCACTCATGTTAGTCGGTCTGTATAATCAAATCTTCCTCGTATTTTTATCTTAGTTTGTTTTTTTTCTTTTTCTTTTTTCTTTTTTACATACATGAGCTCATACATATATCAAGAAAACTGCAGACTGAGACATGCATGGTGCTAATTGGTGGCCGCTGGGGCGAGTTAATTGAATCCTTCTCTCTCATCTTGTCTTTATCCTTCATCCTCCCACACGCAGTCCTCTGATGCTAACCCCAGTATTAGAGTCTTGCGTTACCCATATATAAAATTAGGTCATCGTTCGTAGTGTCTTCTGTGGTTTTGATAAGGTGATAAAGAGATATATACTGACGGGTAATAGGTGATGCATACGTACATTCCGTATTATAAAATGAAATATGTATCCGTCCTGGTGCCCTATAGGGACTGCCTTACCCTATATAGAACCAAGGCCAGTGGTTCCGTAGTGTAGGTGGCGTTAATGTGTACGTGGAAGTAAGGGTAATAAAGGAGGACAGGTGCAGTAGACCGGTTTACCTATACTAGCACCTCATGTCCAAGGTTGTCTCTGTTTTACACTACAAAAGTAAGACAAAGGCCAAGGAGAGAAGAAAACAGATCTTTCATGATAGGTCCTATGTACAGGATGCTTCAAAAAATGTTAACACAGGAGTGGGACTAACATTTTTAGTGAAACATAATTGAGGGTGCCGGTACCGAAGATCCTGATAACAAATGTATGTTTACAGCTTAAAAGTCAGTCCCCATTTATTCTTTACTCCAGAGGCAAGTTTTGTTGTTGTTTCAGTGAGTTGCAGAGTAAGATATTCAAGTATTTTCCATGTGATAATGTTTTTTTTAAGCAACCAGTTTAATTGATTGTTACTGGTTTTACATTTCCAGCTTTCATAATATTCCACGGTCGTAATAACCGTTACTGTAGGTTTAATTCTTTACTACAATAACAGTTGTTGGACAGGGGCACCTTCACGCGGTGTCACCGGTTTAACCGAGCGGCTCCACTGCGCGGGTATACAAGTGTCCCTCCCTCCCTCCCTAGCTCTGTGATCAGAAGGTGAATTGCAGAAGAACGGCAACTTCAGCCTGCGGTCCACTGGGTTCACATTTCACATGAGCCTGGGGCAACTATAATAACTACATTATTATTATTATTATTATTATTATTACTATTATTATAATTCCTGGACGATATTATTCAGCTCAGGAGAGACGTTCTACTGGAGGGGTTAGGTGTAGCCTTTAACCCTTTCACTACTGTATATACCACTTTTACTCTGTCTTGGACTAAGACTGCCACCTCTCCATCTTTTATGCAGAGGTGTAACAATAAATTAACACAATGCTAGCCACGAGGACACGTTATGAAAAAGGATGTAGTGTGGTAGTAAGGGTCTGTTACTTCCACTGACTTAGGTGGAATGAGCTGCAAAAGGACGAAACTCTGGGCCAGGATAAGGTAAAAGGGGTATAGGATGTTGTCCTGAGCTTCCTGAAGTGGTTTGATGGCAGTAAGTAATGACAGAAATAACGTTTTGAGACTGAAGGAATTACTGTAATGCATCCCATCGACCCCCTCATGTCATGTACACCCCACACTGTCTCTCTCACTCATCCTCTCTACTGTGTACTCCCAGCACCTCTTCTGTGGTTTCATTTTTACATGTTACTTTGTAATATGTAGAGACTGACGAAGAGAGTGTATGTAAGTGAGGTGGAGGGAGGGAGGGGGAGGGGGAGGGGGAGGCCAAGGATGAGATGAGGGATGGAATGGAGAGGTATATGAGAGAGAGGGATGTGAGCTGGGAGCAGGGCAGTGAAATGACGGGGGACAGGGCGACATGGAGGCGGTTTGTTTGTGGCCACCCTTTACGGGATTAAGGCGTCTGGCAATAGGTAGATAGATATACTCAATAATATTTTCTTCCATGTTATCCCCCTCTCCGTAATGTCATTATTGTGTGCATAAATGGTAAACATTGAAGATAGTAATAACTCCTTTTAATTAGTTTATTTTGCTAACTCCTTACGGCTTTATTCAGCTTAGGAGGGATTTTTGGGGCTGTCGAATTTAAGTATACAATATACTCTCGTTAAGTCCTTTACTACGCCTTTACTACGAATTCCTTGGCTAGGCAATGAAGTCATGTAGGGGCAGCAAAAATAAAGTGAAAAATGCATTCTCATGGATAAGGGTTAACGTGCCATGTGAAATAAACCGGTAAGGAAGAGGTGCATGGGAGCCTCCTAAGCTCAGGAGTATAATCCTTTTCTCACCATCGTGTCTACCTAGTCCATACCCTAACATCTCCCTCTTGCTTTGCGCTGTAATATACCATACTGCATTGTGTGTGTGTGTGTGTGTGTGTGTGTGTGTGTGTGTGTGTGTCCGACTCTGGCCATAGGCTTCACAGCCTGTTCCCAAGGCCCAGTAGTCCTCCTACATACCATACACCTCCACATGTCACCATTACTACTGCTGCCACAATTTGCAGCAGCAGTAGTAGAAGTAGTAATTGTAGTAGTAGTATAGTAGCAGTAGTTTTGCTGTTATCTCATTATCAAAGCATTCCTCCTCCTCCTCCTCCTCCTCCCACGTATCATCTACTATGCTATTGACGGTACTTTTTTGCACCGTGTACTCTACTACTGCACCTACTTTTTTGCACCGTGTCCACCCCCTCGTACTTAGGATGTAGTAGGGCAAGAAACAGGCGGCGTCCTTGCTTTTGTGACCTCCCCACCCACGCCCTGCTCCCTCCTTCCTCACTCTGCCTTCGTTAACGCTGGAGTTGATTTTATTCAGGATGATATCAAATAAGTTTTTTGTTTGCCTGAGAAAATTGTAAAAGTACTGGGACATTATGCTTTCATTTTCTTTGATTATCTCTGAGCCGAATAAAATCGTCTAGTTGTACCAAGAAGTCGAGGTATTTTATTATTCATACTTAATTTCTTTACTTTTTTAGACAAGCATTGGTATTAAAGTGCTACTGGTAGTGCCCGTCATCCACTACTTGACGTATTTGTACCTTCAGCTGACTCTACACTGAACGACAAGTGAAATTATGACATAGAACCCAGGAATCCATTTACTCTGATGGGTGGTAACCATATAACTAACAGCGCCTGGTGGTCAAACGGGTTAAGGCGCTCTAACTGGATGTGGCCCTTAGGAGGAGACATAGGAGGGGTGACTAAAGTTTATTGCCCACATATATACTCTTAATGCCACTCTTCTCCCGGTCACTCGCCCTAATCAAGACCACATTAACCTCTCCAGTTTCAAAAGTCTCTCAGAAGGTGAGTAGCATCGTCTGGAGATGGTAAGATTGAAGTAGGACAGTACGCCGTGGCTCTGAAGTATTTGTAATCAGGCTAACCACGGGAATTGGTGTGTGTGTGTGTGTGTGTGTGTGTGTGTGTGTGTGTGTGTGTGTCCGTCCGTAAAGTAACCCAAGCAACCAAAGGATTTTTACCCTGTCTGTTGGTGACTTTTTTATTTATTTTATTCCTTTCTTTATTATTTTTATTAGCATCAGACGATTTTATTCAGCTTAGGAGAGACTTTTCGAACTGGAAGAGGTAAATCTGTCTTTCATTAACCCCTTCATTACGGTACCGCAGATAATTATTAAGTAGAATGGAATAGTTTGTTAAATGGGGAAAGAAAAGTGAAAATGGACCTTCCGGATCCAAAGGCTTATTATTATTATTATTATTATTATTATTATTATGTATTTATTTTGCTTCTCGTGCCAGTTCTTGCCTAATGTTCACCAATCCTATATCCACAGACCCTTTCAGGCCGAGGACGCAATTTCTGCTTTATTCCTGCTGCTACTTGACTATCTTATTCTCCTTTATTTATATATTTGTATCCAATTTCCGAACTGAAGGGGTTACTTATCCTCTTAAATCTTTCAGTACGACGTTTCCTTAAGTTGACTGAAACAGGAGGAAGCAAGATAAAGAAAAAGTCGTTGGGTTGAAGAGGTTAATTTAATAGGATGGTGACCTCAAAATAGATTCCTGGGTAATGGGTTTGTAATAGGATGCATTGAAATAGGAGCCTGGCACCCTTGTCTTGTCTTAAAGGAAGTCTTGTTCTCTCTCTCTCTCTCTCTCTCTCTCTCTCTCTCTCTCTCTCTCTCTCTCTCAACTAGGACAGAGTAGGGCAAATGACCTTCACCCACGTTGCAAAAGAAGTAGGCTACTCGGCATGCATAACGTTAGAGAGAGAGAGAGAGAGAGAGAGAGAGGGAGAGAGAGAGAATCATTAAGAGGGACACGGAAAGAAAGAAAGGTAAGAAGACGGAAGGAAAAGGAGAATGAAAAGTAAAGGAAAGAAGAGAGAAGGAAGAGGGAAAGGAGAGAAGGAAGAGGAAGAGATAGGTGGGGTAAGAAATATGAGGGACGGAAAAAGAGGAAAGAGAGAAGAAGCAGTAGAGAAGGAAAGAAAGAGAGGAGAATGAGAGGGAAAGAGAGCTGCTTAGGAGAGGGAAGGATGAAGACGAGATTTCTTTGCCAGATCATGAGGTAGCAGACAGGTAACAAGCCTAACTAGCTGACTGCCTTGTTTACCGTGAGTTGAATTGTACTTTGATGGGAGAGAGAGAGAGAGAGAGAGAGAGACAGACAGACAGACAGACAGACAGACAGACAGAGTTGGGGGGATTAGTTAATTTCTACTAAAACTATGGATTACGTCCCAGAGAGAGAAAAAATATTTGATAGACACGTTGACAAATAGATGGATAGATAGATAGATAGATACAGATTAAGATGTAGAGAGGAGTATTTACCTACACATTCAAAGGCGAGTCAGAAGGATGGGCCAGAAAAAGAAAAAGAAAAAAGGAAAACAAGAACTATCCAATATCTCCTCCACCCAGTGATTATAGAGTGAGAGAGAGAGAGAGAGAGAGAGAGAGAGAGAGACAGAGGTGAGCTTGTTCCCCGTATGTGGTCGTTAAGGGGGCAATTAGAGGGAGTGGCTGCAAGTTGAGGTCATTAGGTAACCGGTTCACTCAATTATAGATGATTAGACAGGTAATGACAGGTAGGTAGATAGGTAGGTAGTGTTGCATCATTACCCCTTCAGGCGAGAGGCCGTTCCCAATAAATTCATATCATGGTACTGAGTTAACTCCTACTTATTTTATTTTTGCGAGAGAGAGAGAGAGAGAGAGGGATTTCTTAAGACAGATCACGTGACTGTAGTGGAAATAAAACAAAAATCATTGGTGTGGTGTTGAAAAAGGTGAAGGTCGATTGTTTAACCTTTTCAATTTGAGAGAGAGAGAGAGACCCTGGAGAGGGACGCCTTCATGTGGTGGCACTTAAATGACCGGGTGGCTCTGTTGCCTGGTTATACAAACATCCCTCACTTTCCTCCCTCTTCCCCAAAAGGACGATTGTGGACTGAGAAGAATAATTTCGGTCTGCTTAAAAGGAGACAAATATTCGAGGTCTGCTGTATAACAGAATACCGTACATAGATAGATATATATATATATATATATATATATATATATATATATATATGTATGTATCTGAAATACACAGTCTAGATGATATATATATATATATATATATATATATATATATATATATATATGAAATGCACATACTGTCTACGCATCTATACATACACAGATATACATACATACACACACAGTCACGCACACACCTAAGCATTCTTTCACACACGTATGCCTTGACAAAAATTCTCACGATTTTACCGCTTAAGCATATTTCTGTCTGTCTGTCTCTCTAATAACTCTCCCCTCACCTGTTCAGCACCTGTCTTCAGCTTGTATATATATGTGTGTGTGTGGGGGGGAGGATTAGGTGTGAAGAATCCCCCACCCCCTTCATCCTCACCTCCGCCCCTTCTCTCTCCCTCCTCCGCCCCTTCTCTCTCCCTCCTCCTTCCTCCCCCTCCCTCTCCCCCTTGCCACCACTTCCACACCCCCTTTCTATCCCCACCTTTACACGGATGGGGGAAAAAGTAGTGATTAGTGGCCTTGGTGAGGTGTGGGGGTGAGGGTAAAGGGTGGGGAGGAGTGTTAGGAGGGGGGAGAAATATAAGAAGGTTGAGGTTGGAGAAGGAGGGGGAAGTGGAGGGAGGAGAGTGGGGAAAAGGTTGAGGTTGGATGGAATGGGGAAGGAAGGAAAGATGAAGGAATGGAGGGAGTGGGAGAAATGTGATGTTGGATTGGAAGAGATGAGATAGGGAGAAGGGAGAGAGAGGGAAGGGAGTGTCTGGGATGGAAGAAAGATGATGTTTGTGGGAGAAGGGAGGGGATGGAGTGGTGGGAAAGAATGTGTGAGAGAGAGGGATGGAGAAGGGGCGGGTGGGGTTGAGGGGGGGGGGAATGGTGAGAAAGAAGGAGGGAAAGGAGGGGGGGGAAGGAAAAAGTTAAAGGGAGGGAGTAGTGTGAGGAGGAGAGGGAAGGAACAATGAGGCTGATGGAGGAATGGTAAGAGGAGGGATCTGAGAAGGATTGATGGGAAGCGTGTATATATGAATGTATGTATTGTAGTGGCCGGCTCCCACATGCCTGACATGGGCGAACAGCTGTCAGTCTTGTGCATGTCCGGGGCTTGTTCTACGGATCCTGAAGGTCAAGTGATCCGTAGGGCAGAGAAACACCACTGCCTGTCGCTAGGGAATTGACCCACCCCCACACACCGCTACACGCAAGGGTATAGCGATGCAGGGCTTATAGAGTGTAGGGTTAGAGGTGGAGTGCAGTGTTAGAAGTGGAGTGCAAGGTTAGAAGTGAAGTGTAGGGTTAGAAGTGGAGTGCTGGGTTAGTAGTGGAGTGCAGGGATAGAAGTGGAGTGTAGGGTTAGAAGTGGAATGCAGGGTTAGAAGTGGAGTGCAGGGTTAGAAGTGGAGTGTAGGGTTAGAAGTGGAGTGTAGGGTTAGAAGTGGAATGCAGGGTTAGAAGTGGAGTGTAGGGTTAGAAGTGGAGTGTAGGGTTAGAAGTGGAGTGCAGGGTTAGAAGTGGAATGCAGGGGAAGACGTGGAGTGTAGGGTTAGAAGTGGAGTGAAGGGTTAGAAGTGGAATGCAGGGTTAGAAGTGGAGTGTAGGGTTAGAAGTGGAGTGTAGGGTTAGAAGTGGAATGCAGGGTTAGAAGTGGAGCGAAGGGTTAGAAGTGGAATGCAGGGTTAGAAGTGGAGTGTAGGGTTAGAAGTGAATGTGGAAAGAAATTGTATCTAAACCCTTCACTACAATGACGTAATTAGTTCCTTTTTTTATTTTCTTTTTTGCTACCTCCATTGATTTTATTAAACTTAGGAAAGAGCACCAGTATTGAAGTTAATGAAGGCTCTATCTACTGTTACATAATATAATCGAGTGAATAAAAACAATGTAAGGAGGCATACTGGAGGAGAGAGAGAGAGAGAGAGAGAGAGAGAGAGAGAGAGAGAGAGAGACATGAAGTGTAAGGGAGAAAGGGAGGGTTGAAAGATGGGTAAAAGGGGATAGAGGAGGAAGAGGGAAAGACGAGTGTGGGATGGAGGAAGAGAAGGTAGGGGAAGGGTAGGAGGAAGAGGAGGAAAGGGAGGAGGGAGGGAGGAGGGAAGAAAAAGTGGGTGATTATATGGAAGAGGAAAGTGAAAGTTGGGTGGGAATTTTAGAGGGAAGGGAGGGGAGAGAAAATTGCGTGAGTAGAAAGGAGGGGACGTACTTTGAGAGAGAGAGAGAGAGAGAGAGGGGAGTTTGTGGAAGAGAGGAAGAAAATGGAGGTGAAAGAAAGGCAAATGAAGGAAGGAAGACGAACAAGGAAAAAACAAATTAAGAAATGATATTAGGACCAAAGAAAGAAAAACAGTGGAAAAAAGATCAAAGAAAAAGGATGAAAAATCTTAAAGATGAAAGAAAGGAAGAAAATAAAGAAAATAGGGCAAAAGGAAAGATTACCCAGAGAAAAAGAGGAAGAACGAAAAAAAGGAAAGTAAGAAGGAAGAGTGGCTGCGCGTGATAGGAATGATTGGAGAGAAATTGTGAATGAATAAGTGGTGACGCGGCCCTGAGGGGATATTCTCCCGCATTAGGTATGATCAACTGATCAGGTCAGGTGCGGGTAAGAGGATGGGTCCATTATGATGTGGCAGGGGTAAACCAGCTCTGCAGTCGGGCCCTGATGCGGATGTCGCAGATTGCACTGCGCAGTTGACCCTCGTGCGGTGTGGTACGGTGAGGATCAGTCCCTTCTTCCCTTGGGGCTAAGATACGAATAAATGTGTGTGTATGCATGAGTAAATTTGGATTGTGTCGTCCTGTCTCGGCTACCTCCCTTTCTTTGGGGGAAGCAGCCTAGGTAGATAGATGGATAGAAGGAAGGAAGGAAGAAATGATGAATGAGAGAGAGATAAAGATTTAAAAAATAAGAAAATAATGGAATTTCAAAGAAGACAGGAAGAAAGGAAAGATCAAAGAAAGAAGGAAGGAAGGAAGGCCGAAGAAAGAGGTTGAGTAATCCGTTTATTTGTAGGCAACACACACACACACACACACACACACACACACACACACACACACACACACACACACACACACACACACACACACACACACACAAAATGAAGGTCACTATAAACTTACACAACACAAACACACACAGACAAAGGAGCACGTACACACACCTCGAAGCACACACACACACACACACACACACACACACACACACACACACACACACACACACACACACACACACACACACACACAACCTAGCTAAGCAACAATCGCCACAGACCACCACATGGTTGTCCCCGTACCCTCCAGAGCTTACAACTCAGCGTTTCACCATATCAACATCCTTGGCGTGATCTATAATGGAAAGGTCACATTGCCTCTCTTGCAAAAACAGCGCCACAGAGGTTAGGTGTGCTGAATCGTCTCCTTGCATTCTTTAACACCACTTACTTGCTGATGCTGGACAGGGAACGTACTAGTGTTTGTGTGAAGGAGAGCTGTGTGTATGCCTGGCAGAAGGGGCAGTTCAGCACATATAGCACTTTTAAAATGGGTGACGACAGTGTTTTTATTTACGTTTCTCGTCATCTCTCCTCACTGGCTTCTTTCAGCATCCCCTTATCTTTTTACCGCAGTGTTGCATCACTTTCTCGCTCTTCTACCGCTGATGTTTTTGTCACTTATTCTAAGCCTTGATCCTGCATTCCGCCTCCATTACGGCTTGCACACAGCACCCGTCTGTTTACCTACACAGTCTCGCCTCTTTAATATCAGACATTCATACATAAACCTGTATCTGACTTCCATATATAAACCTGAATCAGTGCCCTCAGTGTTTTATATATCCACCTTGTCAACCCTGAAAGTGTCTTCCTCAATCTGACTTTCCCCTTACCTGTTGCCTCCAGTCTGGCAGTGTGTCCGTGCAGCTCGGAAGGAAGGGATCATAAATTAGTCTTTGTTTTGTTCATTTTCTTTGTGGAAGGAACAAGTTTTGTGTGTGTCGGCCTTGGGCACTTTATTTCTTGCATAAACACACAAAATGTACATACATAAATACTTATATACATGCATACTTATACATACATGCACTTACATACATACATACATACATATATACATAAGTACAAACACATACTCGTACATACATACAAACCGAAGAAATACACTAAAAACAAACACACATCAAACAAACACAGAGTGGTTTATTGCGTAACACAAACATTCGTGAGGCAATTGTGGGGAGGAGGAAGAGGAGGAGGAGGAGGAGGAGGAGGCAAGAGGGAGCGACTGAAGGAAGTAAAGAAGGATGAAAGGGGAGACGGGGACATACGAAGGAAAAAAGGAAGGAGCAGAGAAAATAAAGGAGAGAAGGAAGTAGAGGGGAGGGGGATTTGAAGGAAAAAGGTGAGGAATGAGAAAATAAGAAAGGAAGAGGGAGAAGAGAAAGACTGAAGGAAGGAAGGAAGGGTGAAAGAGAGAGGAAGACTGGAAGAAAATTTTTTTGAAGAAATTGAGAGAAAGGGGGGGGGGGAAGGGAGATAGTTTTAGCGGGAGAGTAGGGAGGGAAAATGATTTAATACAGATGGGAGGAAGGGAGGCAGAGGTATTTTTGAGAGAGAGAGAGAGAGAGAGAGAGAGAGAGAGAGATTCAAAACTGGCCTAATCTGTGACAAAAACAACTATTAAAAAAAAAACAGCAATTTCTCTAAACAACAACAACAAACAAAACTGTACAAAAACAAGAATATTCTTTGACGAATATATATATATTTTTTTTGTATTTTGGTTTCTGTACAAATTTAACTTTTTTTCTTTTGACGCATATGCTTCCAGCAACAACATTAACAACAAAAACAAAGACAGTACGGAAGTCAGTAAAAGCAATAAAAGCAACGTTAATAATCAACCACTTTAGCAATAACAACAAGGTAATAATAATAACGGTAACAAGCCCAACAATAACAACAGCAATAACAGTGGCATCCAGCAAGGGCACTCATTAATCTTGCGCTGGGGACGCGTTTGATAACACAGTATATGTCTCCAGCCAATTGACCTGACTTACTGCCCTGGATTGACCTCTCTCTCTCTCTCTCTCTCTCTCTCTCTCTCTCTCTCTCACACACACACACACACACACACACACACACACACACACACACACACACACACACTTTCAAGCTTCATCACTATACTCTATCCCTACCACATTCCCTGTACAGTATAAGTAAATATCTATCTAATTATATACCTAGGCTGCTTCCCCCAAGGAAAGGGAGGTAGCCGAGATAGGACAACACACTCCCCATTTACTCATCCATTCAAACACATTCATTCGCATCTTAGCCCCAAATGGGAGAACGGACAGATCCTCACCGCACCACACCGCACAAGGGTCAACTGCGCGATATAAAATATATAAATTTTAAATATATAATATATAAGTAAATAAATGAAATAATTATAACATGTATGAAAAAAATATAGCAGTATTTAAACATAATAAATACATAGACAAATAAATGGATAAACAGTTTAATATATGTATGAATTAATGAAGAAGAGGTTGATGGATAGATAAATAGGTAGTTGAATTAAAGGAGTGGATATTGGATAGATGGATGGAAGGAGAGATAGATAGATAGACGTGATCCGAGGTCCTTGTCCGAATGAAAAGGATTCTCTCTCTTTAAGGTGTACACTGGAGAGAGAGAGAGAGAGAGAGAGAGAGAGAGAGAGAATTGCTGTTACGTAGGCAAATCTTAAGGAAGAGATACGAGGGGAAGGAAGGAAGGAAGGGTGTGAGAGAGAGAGAGGGAGTAATATAAGAGGGGGAGAGGAAGGAAGGAATATTTAGAGCAAACAAGGAGAAAGAAGAACGAGAAATGGAGAAAGGGAAGGAAACAAAGAAAGGAAAGGCGAGAAAGTAAGAGAGGATTAAGTTTGGGGAAAGAGAGAGAGCTATGAAAGAAAATGGATAAAAAGTAAGATTGAAAGTAAACAAAGACGAAAGAGTTAGGAGAAAGGAAGATGGGCAGAGGAAGAAGAAACAGGAAGAAAGAAGACAGATAGGAAGATCCAATTTCCTTGCAGTGAACTTTCTTATCGTGTGCTTCAAAAATTCTTATTCCACAAACAAGGAAGTCGGGGAGAGAAGGACGGGGGGAAAATATGAGGAAGAAGAGGAGGAGGAGCCGGAAAGATAAGGAGATGACACGAGAGGAGGAGGAGAGATGACGGACACGAAGAAATGACGTAAGGAAGGAAGTGTGAGAGAGAGAGAGAGAGAGAGAGAGAGAGAGAGAGAGATGGAGAGGAAAAAAGAGAATGAGGGAAGGAAAGAGGGAAAGAAGGAAGTTGAAGGAAAGATGACAGAAGCAGAGGAATGGAAGAAGGCAAAAAGAAGGATGGAATGAAATGAGTAAGGAAGGAGCGAAGGAAGTGTGTGTGTGTGTGTGTGTGTGTGTGTGTGTGTGTGTGTGTGTGTGTGTGTGTGTGTGTGTGTGTGCTGACTGCAAGAGAGCAAGGATAGTGTAGGCTGGCTGGCATCCATCCAACACTCCCTCTCTATCTCGCTTTATCCTTCTCTTTCACTCCCTTTCTTTATTCTCTCTCTCTCTCTCTCTCTCTCTCCCGTAGCTTTTTATATATTTTCTTTTTCATTTTTGTGCCATATTTTTACTCCATGTCTCTCACTCCTTCATCATCCCTTTTTTTTTCATACTACATCT
>NC_137056.1:12394222-12401722 GCF_032717465.1 Coenobita brevimanus | reverse complement strand
GTTAGCTTTACACCGTCGGCCAGCTTTATAATTTGTAACGATGGATTAAAAGGTGTATAGAGAGATGGACCGACTGAATAAACGAGAGAGGAGGCGGAGTAAATGGTAAGGAAGTCGAGGAGGTGGAAGGAGATAGATATTAAGACTAAAAAGCGGAGGAAGGGACACAAAGGTGGAAGAAGAGGAGGAACTGAATCATGAAGGGAAAAAAAATATAACAGGAAAATATTATAGAAGAGAGGAGGAGGAGGAAATGAAGGAAGGAAGTGGAGGAGGATGTGATAAAAGAGTGAAGGGGAGAGGGTATGATAGAAAAGGAAGAGGAGGAATGATGAGGAGAAAGTAGATTTATACCTACACTGGAGGATAAAGAGGAAGAGGAGGAGGAGATGAAGAAGAGGAGGAGTGTATGATAAAGAGGAGGATCAGGAGGATATAATGAAAAAGGAAAAAGAGGAGATGAAAGGAAAGGAAGATGAGCAAGAAGGAAAAGGTGGGTGTGGGAGAGCTTGTGACGTCATTTGTTTACATTCTCATACAGTTCTGTTTACCCTCAGACCAGCACTCACACGCACATACGTACACTTATGGTCACACACACACACACACACACACACACACACACACACACACACACACACACACACACACACACACACACACACACACACACACACACACACACACACACACACACACACACACTGATACATGCACAGTCACATACAGGCCACACACATGCATACACGTACACATTTAGTCTCCCCTCTTCACACACACACACACACACACACACACACACACACACTCTCTCTCTCTCTCTCTCTCTCTCTCTCTCTCATCCCGGCCATCATTTTTAAGTAATATATCAACACCTGAATGCTGCGTGGAATTTATATGCATGATTCTGGAGCGTAATTTTGTCATAAATCATAAGAGGCAGAGTTGGAGGGTAAGGATTTGTTGTTTGGGTTCTTTATTATTATTATTATTATTATTATTATTATCATTATCATTATCATTATTATCATCAATCTAGCGAAGTAGGCTGTTTGACGGATATTAATGAAACTTCCCAAGTGAGTTCGTCTGGTTACTACTCACCAAAATGAAAACTCTCTGATTTGGTGAAAGGAGGCCGGATATGAGTTTGATATCTTAGCACTTGTTACAATGGACACTCATCCGTAATACAGCATTTGGGGAGCATGACCCCCGAGTGATTCTCAGGGGGTCAGTCCGCTTGCCTGCGATTGTTGGGTATGCTATGCCATACAGATTGGCTTTGATCAATAACAGCAACAACAGCTACTACTATTACTATTACAGAAACAACAACAATAACAACAACAACAACTACTACTACTATTACTATTACAGAAACAACAACAACAACTACTACTACTACTACTACTACTACTACTACTACTACTATTACTATTACTATTACTACTACTACTACTACTACTATTACTACTACTACCACTACTACTACTGTTATTTTGTATTTCTTTCAAGTCGGGATGCAAATTGCGTTATTGGGTACGCAGTTTCCATGTTTTCTCTGAACGCACAGCAGGAAAGTACGCATCTACTATAGTTGTAGTAGTAGTAGTAGCAGCAGTGGCAGTATTTCTGTTACTGTCAGTGGTAGCAGTATCATTAACAGTATCCTCCTCCTCCTCACCAAAATCATCACCTTTTTGTAATATATGGGAGTGGCAGGAATTTAAAAAAAAAAAAACGCTAAAATATGAGAACTATCAACACAGTGTCCAACAAACTCCATTCGCTCGTCATTCAAGCCATCGGAATTCTGGCCTCCACCTCATAGGCCAAACAAGCCAGACAAAAATGTGCTTTGTAATGCCAGTGGGAGAGAGATTATGCCGTCGACTGCCTGATGTAAAAAGAGGTGTAGGCCTTGTCATGTGCAACTCCATACATACATACATACATACATACTCGTACATACATTTATTTATTTCCGTCGTCAGTTCATATATTTCTTTAACTTCCATGCCTCACTTATTCACGTCTACTTTTTTCATATCCATCCAGCTTCTTCTTGGCCTTTCACGCCTCCTCCTGCCTCCAGAATCATAATTATATACCCTGTTCGTATACATTCTCTTTATAAACCTTGCCATCTAAACACACTCTTTTACTCTTTAATCAACAAGCTTTCATACTTTACACTTTTCACGAACTTCGACGTTTATTACCCTATTCACCTGTCCTGGCCCACATGTATTCCTTGACGGACCCATTTCTGCTGCTTTGTCCCTCAAATTTTTAGTCCTCACGGGATTCCAAGTTTCACAGCTATACGTTAGGTACTTTGGACGCTAACACACCTTCATGCTGTCCTCTTCAGCCTCAGCACTCGGTCTTCAATTCACTGTCAAGGTCTTCATAGCACTTGCCATTTTATTTCCTGGGCCCACTGTGCTGTTCACCTGTTATTATTATTATTATTATTAGTAGTAGTAGTAGTAGTAGTAGTAGTACCTATTATATTTTGGAGTGAAGTCAGGACAGATATCTAGTCTTTTTTTTTTAAATCTTGTAATAAATACGTACATATATTGATGCAAAAGGAGAGAGGGAGAGAGAGAGAGAGAGAGAGAAAGAGAGAGGGAGAGAGAGGGGGGGGGTAAATACAGACCACACTGATCTTACGGTTTTTACAAGGTGATCCAGCCCTTATTTTAATACAAAGATTTAGTCTTTAATAATAGGTGTTTAAGGTAAGGAGGGAGAGAGAGAGAGAGAGAGAGAGAGAGAGTTGCTAAGCACTCCCATTTGTATATCCTCACATACTTAATATTCTCATTATTCATACCCACTACCAACATCACTGCTACCACCATCACCAACATTACTGCTACCACCACCACCAACATTACTGCTACCACCACCACCAACATTACTGCTACCACCACCACCAACATTACTGCTACCACCACCCTTGCACCACCACAACTGTCATTAATAATACCACTGTTACCACCTTCATTATTACTACCGCAGCTACCACCCTAACCATTACCACAAATACTACCATTACCACCATACCAAATATTACCATTACCACCATCACAACTACAGCCATTACCGCCATCACAACTACTACCATTACCACCACTACCACCACCACAACTGCCACCGTTACTTCCACCACAGCTACCACTGTTACCATCACCACAGATACCATCACCACCACCAATACCGCAGCTACCACCACTGTCACAATAATCACCACCAGTTCTTGGACCATTACCACACCTGCTACCTTTACCATCACCACCACAACTAGGCTACCATCATCACAACTACCATCCTCCTCCTCGCCACCACACCCATTACTCCTACCACGATTACCACCTTTATAACTATCAGATCATTACCACCACTTTAACAACTACACTCACAACCACAACGACTACCATCACATGTCCTACCCTCACCGCCATTACAACCACAACTAGCTACCACCATTACAGCCACAACTACCACCATCACACTTGTATCAGTACCAATATATCTAGTTGACATTAATAAGGGAGCTCATTCACCTTATCATTGAGCACTACCACAGTCACCACCATTACCACCACCTCCACCACTATCTCTGGCCATGACACGCACTCTGATGTAATGTTTATGGTGGCAAGTGTCAACCAACCAGACGTCTAGACTGGTGGGTGTGGTTGTTTCTTTCTGGATTGTGGTTGTTTGAGGTGGTAGTTGTGTGATTTTTTTTTTTCATGTGTATGACCCTGGGCATAGGTTTAAGAGCCCGTTCCCTCAGGCCCAGAAGTTCTCTTACGTACCATACGCCTTCACATGTCACCACTTCGGCGCTAACACCCACTGTCCATATTTAATACATGCTAGGGTCATCTTACAAAGGACTGGTGTGTTGGTACTAGCGGGGATATTTTTACATGTCTGCGGGTCTTATGGTATATTAATAGAGTCTGCTTTTACGAAATAAACTATATCGTGTCCCATCTTAGTTTCGAACCTGCGTCTATTAGGACAGAAGACTACCCCTCTCCCAACTCGACTACCGCAGCGTTGGTTGAGTTTAGATCGTGGTTAATGTTAGTGTTTGAGATTGTGGTTGATTGATGGTGATTGTTTTAGTTTGTGGTAGTGCTTAAAACTATTGATTTTTAGATTGTGTTTTTTTTAGTTGATTTTTTTTTTTTTTTAATAACAGAACAGAGGAAGGAAAAGCAAGTGAATTAAAAAAAAAAAATCCATGTACCAGATTACTGGTGTCCTCTGTTCATAAAATATCTGTAACAGTTAGACTTGAACAGCTGTAGGTTGAAGTTTGGAGGGAAACAACTCTGGGGATGAGAGTTCCAGAGAGATGAAGTTCGGGGAATGAAAGAATTCTGATAGGCAGAAATTCTGCTATATGGCTGAGTGACATTCCAGTCATGAGCTCTGCCAGATGCCCGTGTAGCACGACAGAAGGCATGGAGAGGTAGCACAATGGACGCAGCTTCGTCCGAGCATTTTCCATAAAAATATCTGTAAAATAATGCAAGGGAAGCAGCATTCCTTCTTACTTGTAGGGGAGGTAGTTTATTAGTAATAGCAGGGTTAATAATAATTCTAACAGCTTTGCTTAGAGTTTTGTCTAGTTGTATTAATACAACCTCTCCACATCCATTCCACAAGGGTGAGCAGTATTCAAGCTGAGAGCGCACATGACTATTATAAATTATAGCTAACTGCTCGTCAGTGAAGAAGTTACGGACTCTGTACAATAATCCAAGTTTCTTTGAGGCGGTTTTAGCAAGTGGTCTGGCATAAGAGGTCCAGCTGATGGCATTGTTAAGCGAGACGCCGAGAATTTCAGTACTTTTGGAAATGGGAATATTTGTATCATTGAAGGTAATATACGATTCTGGCAATACCTGTCTGTTAGTAAACTGTATATATTTAGTTTTACTAGCATTAAGTGAGACAAGGTTGTTTTGTCCCCATTCACTGATCGTGGATAAGTCTTGATTTAAAGAGATGGCTGTACTTAGTTGTGAGTTAGAGATATCAGACTTTGTAAATGGATGTCTGAGTGTGAATGAACTAGGAAGCGTTGAGTCATCTGCAGATGAATGGATGGGATTGTGGGTGACAGATAAGAGATTATTAATATGAACGAGGAACAGGATTGGTGCCAGAACTGATCCCTGCGGCATGCCGGCGTTAATTGGATGGAAATTGGAATATACATCATCTGCTTTTACTCTTATTCTTCAGTTGCTGAGATATGAGGAAATCAAAGGAGCAAAAGAGTTTAGTCCATAGCAAGGGAGTTTGGACAACAGGGAACGGTGCCACACTCTGTCGAAAGCTTTAGAAATATTCAGGGCTACTGCGTGTGTTTCTCCATGTAGGTCAACTGATTGATGGATGGTATGAGTCAGGAGATTGAGTATGTCAATGGTGGATCTTTCTTGGCGAAGACCATATTGTCTATCACTAAATAAGTTGTTAGATTCAAGATTTTTAACAATGTGCTTATTAATTACAGTTTCAAAAACCTTACCAAGAGAAGATGTGACAGCTATTGGTCTGTAATCAGAGGGGTCAGAGGAACTTCCTTTCTTTAGAATTGGGTGGATATTGGCTTCTTTCCATGAATTAGGGAATGAAGAAGTACGTATGATTGTTGTTTGGTGGTTGGTTGATTGTGGTTGCATGAGGTGGTGGTGGTTTAAGATCGGTAAATTGATGTTGCCATTCTAAGATGGTTATTGTTTTAGATTATGGTCGGTTGATTTTGGTGTTATTTGAAATTGTGGTTGATGGTTGGTTGATTGTGATTGCTTGAGGTGGTGGTTAAATGAGATATGATAATCGATGTTGCAGTTTAAGATGGTTATTGTTTTAGATTATAGTTGGTTGATTTTGTTGTTTGAAATTGTGGTTGACTGATGCAGATTGTGTGAGGTTGATACTGGTTAAGATTTTGGTTGTTTAGGTGTTGTTTATGACCGAATGTTCAAGTTGATTGGTGAAAGATGTGATTATGATGGTGTTTGATTGAAACTAGTTCTTTAATATTGCTTGAGATGGTGGTTGATTGTTGTTGTTTGAGGTTGTGGGTATTTAAGACTGTGGGGAATTGATTTATTGTGTGATTAAATTGTGATTATGAGTAGGATATTGATTGTTCTAGCGATGAGATGTGGTTTAATATTGTTACCCCTTCCCGCCCCAGAGAGGCTAGGGGACGGGTATTGTTTTCACTCGGTTTTTCTGTCTGTTTGTCTGCCTGTCTGTCCCTCTGCCTATCTGTCTGTCTGTCTGTTAACAACTTTACGCGAAAAATTCTGGTGCGATTTTGACTAAAATTACAGGGATGATGGACTATGACCTTCTGATCACCTGATTAAATTTTGGGCCAAATTGGGCCAAGGCCTAGGTGGTATGCCCCCCCCCCCAAAAAAAAAAAAAAAAAAAAAAAAAATCGTGTTTTTGCCATAACTCATCAAATTCGTCATATCGACATGAAACCAAGAGCTAAAGGTGCATCTTTCAAATCTGCATCCTATAACATGCCTCATTACATCAGGGGGGTCATCCCCAGTTACTGATTGGGGGGTCAGTGTCGGGTGGATCGGACCTAAAATTTCAAATGGGTATAAAATCGTCCATTTTCACCCGATTTACTCCAAATTTGGTATGTGACGTATTTTACTAGATATACTGATGTGTTTATACGTCAACACTAAAATGACTGCCGGGGACGGATTTGCTATGCCATGGCACCGCTTCTTGTTTTAGATTGGTTAAATGAGATTGTGGTTGGTGTGGTTGTTTGAGATTGTGGTTGGTGTGGTTGAAGTTGTGGATGGTGTGGTTGTTTGAAATTGTGATTGGTGTGGTTGTTTGAGATTGTGGATAGTGTGGTTGTTTGAGATTGTGGTTGTCGTAGATTGTATGACATTGTGGTGGTTTGCGATTGTTAATTTACAGTAAACATTTTTCGGCGATTGTGGTTGTTTACATTTTGTGTGTGTGTGTGTGTGTGTGTGTGTGTGTTTGATTATTTGATGTTTCTTGATGTGATTCTATGAAGTTAAGGTTGATTGTTTTGATTTCTCTTAATTATGGTTGTGTTGATGTAGATTAATAATTGTATGACTGTTTTTATCGATATTGTGTGTGTGTGTGTGTGTGTGTGTGTGTGTGTGTGTGTGTGTGTGTGTGTGTGTGTGTGTGGCCAGTTGTTTCCCTGGTTACTTTGAATGAACTGTTTCTTATGGTTGGAGTGTAGCCTAGTTGTTTCAGATAATTCTTGTTTTGATTGGCTGGGTATACTTTGGTAGGATTATGGTTGTTGTATACTGTGGTAGGATTGTGGTTGTTGTATTCTGTGGTAGGATTGTGGTTGTTGTATACTTTGATAGGATTGTGGTTGTTGTATACATTGGTAGAATTGTGGTGGTTGTATACTGTGGTAGGATTGTGGTT
>NC_137056.1:12386722-12389222 GCF_032717465.1 Coenobita brevimanus | reverse complement strand
TAGTGGTAGGTGTGGTGGATGTGGCACTAGTGGTAGGTGTAGTGGATGTGGTAATAGTGGTAGGTGTGGTGGATGTGGTAATAGTGGTAGGTGTGGTGGATGTGGTAATAGTGGTAGGTGTGGTGGATGTGGTAATAGTGGTAGGTGTGGTGGATGTGGTAATAGTGGTAGGTGTGGTGGATGTGGTAATAGTGGTAGGTGTGGTGGATGTGGTAATAGTGGTAGGTGTGGTGGATGTGGTAATAGTGGTAGGTGTGGTGGATGTGGTACTTTTTAGGTGTGGTGGTTGTGGTAATGTTGGTAGGTATGGTGGTTATGGTAACTGTGATGTATGAAGCCTTGCATTTGGTAGTTGAGAGAGAGAGAGAGAGAGAGAGAGAGAGAGAGAGAGAGAGAGAGAGAGAGAGAGAGATGATAAGGAGGGCATGTGGAGAGGCTGAAGGTGATGATAGTGACGTACTGGAGGAGGAAGAGGAGGAGGAGGAAGAAGAAAACGATAAGAGAGAGAGAGAGAGAGAGAGAGAGAGAGAGAGAGAGAGAGAGAGAGATGCAGAGAAAGGCGGTAGAAGAAAATAGTAGGGAGAGGAAGGAGGGAGAAGAGGAAGATAAGAAAAAAAGTGAAAAAAAGATAGAGAGGGAAGGGGAGGGGATAGATGATGATGAAAGAGGAGAAAAAGGGAAGATACGAGAGAGAGAGAGAGAGAGAGGGAGAGAGAGAGAGGTCGGAGGGCAGGAAGGTGAGAGGGGAGGTAAGGACGTAGGAACCCCAGCTGACTGGTTGTGGTTGCAAGGTGAGAAGAGAAGGGGACAGAGGGAGGGAGGGAAGAGGTAGCGAGGGAGGGAGAGAAAGGTGAGAGAGGAAGGGAGAGAGAGAGTAGACGGATAGTTGCAGAGAGAGAGAGAGAGAGTAAAAAAATATATATTGTTTGTTACCTCCTCACCAGACACCCCCACAAAATCGGACCACCAAGGAACACTATACTTATTGCTGATCAGAATTACTGTTACCATTTTGTTTTCACCTGACGGGACTGTGCCAATCCAACAACAAAAACTCTACCTGGTTGTTCACTAAAATTCGATCCGCTTTATTTATTATGTGCGAATGAGTCTCCTTGTGTTACCAATCAGCCCTCCAGTCTGACTACACCTGGCCATCAACAGGTAAGAAAGGGGAGTGAAGGATGTTTGCCAGGTTGGAGTAAACACACTATAGGACCGACCCCCTTGGAGGAAATACGAACATGCCGCTCAATTAAGTTACCTGTGAAGAAACCACCACCTGTACACTAATTCGTAATACTTCGTTCGTTTTAACTAGGAAGATATTTTCGTCTCTTTTCAGTTAATTTCCCCCAACTCAGTGGTAGAAAAGACAGTGCTGTGGTTTAATGTTCCTTCCTTTGTACTTCTTCGTGACTAGCATCATCGTCTAGAGATTGTACGTTTACGCCTGCTGAAAGTGAACGAAGTATAGTTAACAGCCAGAACATAGTAGTAACACACACACACACACACACACACACACACACACACACACACACACACACACACACACACACACACACACACACACACACACACACACACACACACACACACACACACACACACACACACACACACAGCTTGGGAGTACAGGATATAAATAAGGTGCCATAAAATATAAGCCTAATAATCCGTGTCATCACCCAATTAACCTGCACTATTCACCTTTAACACTATCGTCTCTTCTCTTTTTCATTTTCTTTTCCTACTGAACCCAAGATTTGAAAGGAAAGATAATGTAGGAGGGAGGGAAGGAATGGAGGGAAGGAAATATGAGGGAGGGAGGGAGGGGGGTGGGAGGGATTGTGAGTAGAGAGCGGGAGAGTGATGTGGGAGAGGAGGAGGATTGGAGAGGTGAGAGAAGAGGGAGGGATGGTTTGTCGCAGAGAGAGAGAGAGAGAGAGGGGGTACGCTAAGTGACCGGGAGAGAGACAGAAAGTGAGAGGTGAGCAGGAAGGGGGGGATAAGAGAGAGAGAGAGGTATAAATAGAAAGGGCAATGGCGGAAGAGAGGGAGGGAAGGATAGAAACAGATAAATAGATGCAGTGAACAGAGGGAGAGCAGCTAAGCAGGTAGGAAAAAAGGGAGTAAGTGATAGATAGGAAGGTAGATAGAGAGGGAGGAAAGAATGAAGAGATGGAGGGAGGAGGGAAGCAGCGAGGGAGAGAGGGAGGGAGAAAGTGAGAGAGAGGGAGAGAGAGAGAGGAACGATAGTAAATAGGGAGGGAGGGAGGAAGAGGAAACAAGGAGCATGGTAAGGGAGGAATAGGAAACAGGGGGAAGAAGGGAGAGAAAGATGAGACAAAATGGAGAAAGTAGGGAAAATGGGGGAGAAAGAAGGGAGGGAAAGTTGAGAGAAAATGGAGAAAGTAGGGGAAATGGGGGAGAAAAAAGGGAGGAAAGAAGGAAAAACAGAGGAGGAAGAAGGAAGGAGAGAAGAATAATGAGGTTG
>NC_137056.1:12356722-12381722 GCF_032717465.1 Coenobita brevimanus | reverse complement strand
ATTTAGGTATGTTAAGTAGGTTGGTAGGTAGGCTGAGGGGTAAGTAGGCACGTAAGTAGGTGGACTGGGATAAGTTGATATGTAGGCAGTTAAGTTAATAAGTGGGTTGATTGGGAGGTGAAAAGGTACCGTAGGTCAGTAAGTGGGTTAATTGGTAAGTATTTGGAAGAGTAGTAGGTTGGGAGATAAGTAGATGGGGAAGAAAGTTGTTAGGTAAATATAGGCTGGATATGTAGGTAGACTGGAGGGTAAGTAGATGCCGATAAGTAGTTAGGCAGGCAGTTTAATCAGTAGTTATGAAAATAGGAATAGGGGTCTGTAAATAGTAATGATTAATTGGTTAGTAAATATGGTAAGTCGGGTATAAACATGATTTGGTCAGAAGACAGGCCAGATGGTGATAATTTAATAATGTTTGGAAGTTTGTATAGGTGGGTAAAAGGGACTAAGTAGACAGGATAGTAGGTACAGTCCAGTAACTATGTAATTAGGTAGTTACTGTAGATAGAGAGAGGACTAGTAGGCAGGTAGTGTAGGTACAAATGTAGGTAGACAGGAATGAATAGTAGGTAGACATTTAGGTAGGGAGGCGACAGGGAGAGAGGAAAGCAGCAGTTAGGCAAGAGAGAGAGAGGGAAACAGAGGTTGGTAGGTAGGTAGGCAAGAAGGGTGTTGGGGTCTATTGTGTGGACAATGGGAGGGGGATGTCGTGGCGGGAGAGTGGTTTTGTGTGTGTGTGTGTGTGTGTGTGTGTGTGTGTGTGTGTCGGGTGTGGGTGACAGTGTAAGAGGTATGAGGTAAACAGGAGGGAATGGACCCATGCTGAGACGGAAACACCTACTTACAATCCTATCTACATACTTATATACTTACATCACACCACCTGCAGTCTCATCTCCTTAACCTACACTCACAACGCTCTGCCTACACTCCAACTTACCTATCTTACCTTCATGCCTACCTACCCACCTACCTACATTGTCACCTGGTCCACCCCTACCTACCTACGTTCCTTAGTTCCTGATTATCAACACTCCTGTCAGTCTAACTACACATCAGCCTGGCCTTACATATTTAAATCCCTTCTTACCTACCTGCCTATCTGCTTACCTACGTACCTGCCAGTCTCTTGTTGTTGTTTGATAGCGAACACTGTGAGGTAAATTCTCTCTCTCTCTCTCTCTCTCTCTCTCTCTCTCTCTCTCTCTCTCTCTCTCTCTCTCTCTCTCTCTCTCTCTCTCTCTCTCTCTCTCTCTCTCTCTCTCTCTCTCTCTCTCTCTCTCTCTCTCTCTCTCTCTCTCTCTCTCTCTCTCTCTCTCTCACTCTCTCTCTCTCTCTCAATTTCTTCCTCACATTGCCAGGTCGTCTTGAGAGAGGTTGTGTGTTTTGAGGGTGTAATGTGTAGGTGTGGCAACCTTCTCGCCTCTACACACAACAACTGCTGTCACGGTAAAATGGTATGGAGAGAGAGAGAGAGAGAGATGGGAGGGGGGACAGAAACAAGACAAAAAAGAATTGTGCAAAGAAAAGAAAATGGAAAGAGATGAAAGTGTATGAGAGAGAGAGAGAGAGAGAGAGAGAGAGAGAGAGAGAGATCCTGGACAGAGACACATTGCCGCTGTGTTATTGTACCCCCCGGTAGGAGCTCTGGAGGGTCTGTGTATTTTCCCTGCACGCAACAGATGGCGCTGTTACTCCCCTCGTCGCTCACACTTCATGCCACCTGCTTGGGTACTGCTTGCCATCTCGTTTTTTGGAGATTATGGAAGGTCATACAATAGGGTACATTGGCAACAGCGAGGATTGTGTGTGTGTGTGTGTGTGTGTGTGTGTGTGTGTGTGTGTGTGTGTGTGTGTGTGGTTGATTTTACCCCTTTAACGTGATAACGTCTTACCATAACAACTTTTCTACCTTCAAAAAATTTATAACCACCGAAGATACATTTCCTGTACCGGAGACTAGATCTGACACCTGTAATTAGGAAAAGTCTGTCTTGAGGTGAAATAAATAGACGCCAGTAGCAAAAAAAAAAAAAAAAAAAAAAAATGTATATATATATATATATATATATATATATATTTATATATATATATATATATCAGTAGGGGGTTGATGCAGCACCGAAAATCCGAATATTATTTACCCTTAATACAGTGGGATTCGAACCTGTGATATCAGAATTAACAGATCAGTACTAATACCACTCTGCCATGTCTTGCTTGAGAGAGAGAGAGAGAGAGAGAGAGAGAGTAGAAGATGATGGGAGAAGATGAAGAGAGAGAAAGACCGAAGAAGGGAGAAACAGAAGGTAGGAGGAAGGAGGGAGGGAGAAGGAAGGATGATGAAACCAAAGTATGGAGGGAGGGAAGAAGGAAGGAGAGAAGAGTGCAGGGAGGAAAGAAAATCGGGAATGAAAGAGGGTTAATGGACGAGAGAGAAGACGGGAAGGAGGAAGGGAGAATTGGAAAGGCGTATTAATTAGTACATATTTACCACAGTCAGGAATTACAGAGATCAA
This sequence comes from Coenobita brevimanus, assembly GCF_032717465.1. NCBI lineage: Eukaryota > Metazoa > Arthropoda > Malacostraca > Decapoda > Coenobitidae > Coenobita > Coenobita brevimanus. Next base: position 12,379,203 of record NC_137056.1, on the reverse strand, counting down.
AAGGTTAGGCGTGGCGTGAAAGTGAAATGATTGTTAATGAGAACAGTTGTTGAAAGAGACGGAACCGTAGAAGGTAAAACTGACTGTGTGCTCATGGAATACAGAATCTATTTATTTATCTAGTTATTTAGCCGTGTCTGTGTTTGTCTATGTGTGTATTTATCTTCCATCTCGATCTCTGTCTGCGTAATCATTCGTTCGACTGTATATATATATCTGTCTCGTTCTGTTTTGTTCCTCTTCATTTCTCAGTCCATTTATCTGTTTGTCTGTCCATCCATCCTTCTATAGTAGGACTCGCCTAAGTTTGCGGCTTGTGTGGCCCGCACCTGTGTACAATGGTGCCATGTTTCCCCAACTTGCGATGTGAAACGGAAGCTATTTACGTACAAGGCAACACAAATACGATAAATTCAGATGAATAAAACTTACACTTGTGTATTTTGATGGATGAATCAACAGTAATCTTATTATGCATAACATATTTATACAGTAACACAGAAACATGGGATACATATTGTACAGTGTTGCTAAAAGAAATTGTAGTCACTTTTAATGGTTTTTAGCGTAGTTTTAGGGTGGGTAATAATATTACAGTTATGGATATAAGAGAATGAGCCTGAAAAAAGAAGAAATATGCCAATATCCAAAGTAAAAGAAATAATTCATATAATTCTTGTGAGTGGCAATACTGACACACCCAGTCTGGCCTAAGGTAAAGTACGTACCTCCATAGACCCAAGCATAGCTTGTACAGGTGTTGCTAGGGAAAAATGCTCACATTTACTGGCTTTTACCGTAATTTTAAGGGCGAGGAATATAACAAAACCAAATTAACAAATGAAAGCACAATTATAAACAACTTATAAAAGAATCAAAAGTACTCAGGGTGGCTCACATCTCCCGCCAGGAGAGAGAGAGAGAGAAAGAAACGGTATAGAAAACGTGGCAACACTGTACACAGTTGCGGGCCACACCACAGCCGCAAACTTAGGCGAGTCCACTATAGCTAGCAGCCTGACTATATCCATCCATTCATCCTTCAGCCCGTCTGTCTGTCCTTCGATTTATCAGTCTAACTATCCATCTATAGATCTACAGCCGTTTGTTTGTGTATGTGTCTATATCTGTCTATCTGTATCTGTCCATCTGTCTATCTATCTGTCTATTCCTCTGCATTTATGGATATATATAGGCCTATCTGACCGATACATAATCCCAAAGTTCAACTTTTTTTTTTATTTGACAATCGTCACCAAGCGTTTCTGTCGCCACTGCAAGCCACGACCCGTTCTCTCTCTCTCTCTCTCTCTCTCAAAGAAGAAGTGCGGGTGAAAGGACGTAACCCTGAGGACCACCACTGCTACCGGCTTAGCAAGACGATCGCAGACGATTTAGAACTGCAGCTGCCGATCTCATAGAAAGGAAACCATAAGAGGACAGTTTTATATACTGTCCCTTTCAGTACACAAGTTCTCTAAGCTGAATAATGTTTTTGATGTTGACAGGGAATAGAATAGAAAGAACGTCATTGCACTGAGATGGTTAATGGATATATACGCTTTTCTTCCACTCCGCTAGGAAAAATCTCGTGTTTTACGGGGACGGCTTGGTGTTATCAGTGTCTGCCCTGCATCGTTTATTCATATCCTACTCCTGCTCCCACAGTCACGCCCACACCGGCAGACTGAGCCTTTTGTTATTTTGTGCAGCGCAGTTTACGGACCACCTTGGGTAGTGCTTCCTGCCTCATCACTTTCAGAGGTGTTTCCGTAGCAGAATGAATTAATCCGGCAGTAGCATTAGGAAGACTAAATTTGAAAGCATATTCGTAGTGAAGGGGTTAATGGACTGCTCTAACCCTTCCACTTTCATATCGTACCAAAAATAACCCAGCAGCGGAAAAAAATAACTGATAAACAATTCAGTGCAGCGCCTCACACTGCACCACACCCAAACCCTCCAGCATGGTGACCTAAATTTTCCATATTAACCACCACCAGACGATTTTATTCGTGTTAGCAAGGACCTTTGTTAGTAAAGAGGGTTAATTAAGGCAATATCTAACTCCCCTAGCTCAAAAACCCTCCTCTGAGCTGAAGGAAATCGTCTGGCGATACTAAAAGGAAACTCTAATATACCTCCTCGGATTGAAGGGGGTTAGGTCGCTTCTGTTTATTATTAAGATGCTAACCAAGGATACTTTGAACCCCTCAGTTTCCGCCCCCACAGTTATCTATGCTATATTCTTTTCACTTTAACTTGGCCCAAAATTGCCATCGCTCCGTCTTCATTGCTGAGCTGTAGCAATGTATTAACGCTACAATATGATGCTAGTCACGAAGAAGTGGTATGGCAAAGGTGTAGAGCTGTAGCTGTGTCTTCTGCCGCTGAACTGCGTGAAATAAACTACAAAAGGACGAAAATCTTGACCCGGTTAAGGTGAAAGAACTATAGCGATGTTGACCAGCGTAGGAATCATTAACAGGAGCATTATTGGAACAGTTATAATAGAATTCTTAGTGAGCTCCATTCCCAAGTGTGTGTGTGTGTGTGTGTGTGTGTGTGTGTGTGTGTGTGTGTGTGTGTGTGTGTGTGTGTGTGTGTGTGTGATTAATTGAGATGAAAGCCAATCAACTGTGAAAGCGGTCCATCAATAGTCACATCGTCCACCCCACTTTCCCTACACATCATGCCTTCAACGTAGCTAACTCCAACGAAAGATGTCTGGGAGCGTCCGTCTGAAGTGGCCGGATATCTGCAATCCATTCAACCGGGTTCACTTTGAGATGAGTCTAGGGTCGTAACAGCAACTATACTACTATCAGAGGCTATCGCAAAGCTGAATAAAATCGTCTGGTGAGAGAGTGTTGAAGGGTTAATGATACGCTAACCTGGTCTCTAAACCCACTTACTAATGGCCACCTACATACCTACCCACCTACCTGCCTGCATGCCTGCCTACTTACCTACCTACCTACCTACCTACCTACCTACCCTGCCACCTACGTGCCTAGCTACCTGTCAGTCCTTCTGTATACCTACCTACCTACCCACTAACCTGCGTGCCTACCTGCATACCTGCCTATCAGCCCTACCGTACCTACATCCTTACCAGCTAGTTTATCTACTTACCTACATATACACTGGTCAACGTGCTTATCAACAAACCTACCCTCCAGTCTACCCGTTACCTCTATGCCTCCACCCCATTCACATTCACTCACTCACCTACCTACCTACCCACTACTTACTATCCAGCTACCTACCTGCCGACCCCTGTACTTACTATGCAACCTACTCATTTCCATTTCAGTCCACCTTCCTACCTACCTACCTACCTTCCCATCAGTCCACTCACCAACCTACCTCCCTATCGACCTACGCACATACTATGCAACTCACCCAATAGTGCAGAGGTTCTCAACCCGGGGGGGAATTCCCCCCCAGGGGGGAATTTAAGTGTTTCAGGGGGGGAACTGAGGCCATAGAATGGCAAGCTCAAACACTTGTTATATTCATCTTTTTATTGCCTCTGAACACAAAACATAATGTGCATCAGTTAGGCCCAAATTCTTTTTTTCCGATGTATTGTTATTTTCATAATAATTAAGGAATAGTGTGAGAAATAACTGAAGAGAAAATTTTCTCTCAGGTCCGTTTCAGTTGTTTCTGTGAGTGAGAAAATATGTGTGTATGTGCGGTCCGAGGTGGAGGAGGAGGCTTGTCCTCTTTCAAGTCTAATTCCTGTGTGCTTGTCCTGTCATCTTGTTTTGTTTGCCTAAGTTGGGGAAACGGCGAAGGAACTACCAAAACCTCTCAAATCAAGGGGAATTTCATCTCGACTTAAAAAAAACAAAAAAAACAATTATTTTTACGTATTTTATAAACTGAGACCCTGAGAGAGAGAGAGAGAGAGAGAGAGAGAGAGAGAGAGAGAGTCGTCATATTCCTGTGCCGTCAGGTTTTCGTTTTGGACGTGTACAAACTAGTGACGCTGTTGGCCTTCAGGCCTCGGAAGATTCTGTCACTCTCATTATTTTATGCGTATTATTCAGGTAAGCACCTTATGAGTAAGACAGTCTTGGAAAGGAGGGAATCACATTCTGCCATATGGTGGAGGGGGTGAATGGGGCAAAAAAAGTTGAGAATCACTATGTTAGCCTGCCTCCCTACATATCTAACCAACCTACTTGCCTACCTACGTAGGCCTACCTGTCTAACCTACGTACCTGCCTACCTTAATATACGAAGGGCGAGCTACGTCTAATGAGATCTTATTAAATTAGGACTGGGATCAGGTGGAGAGAGAGAGAGAGAGAGAGAGAGAGAGAGAGAGAGAGAATAGGAGGGGAGAAATGTGAGAGGAAAAGAGAGAGGGTGATGGTGCAGATGAGAGTGTGAGAGAGAGGGAGGGAGGGATTGTCAGAGGGATATAAAGCGAGTGTGAAAGAGAGAAAGAACAATTGAATTTGCATATCAGAGGTGAGAGGAGGCGGCACAGAGAGAGAGAGAGAGGGAGGGGGGGGGTAAGAAGAAATGAAAGAAGGAAGTAGGGATGGTAAAGGGAAAAGCACTAAGGAAAGGAAAGGAAAAAGAAACAGAGCGATTGATTGAAAAAAGAGGAAGGAAGGAATTGCAATAACAGAAGAAACTAGAAGGAAGGATAAATGAGAGAGAGAGAGAAGGGTGGGTGAGGGGAAAGTATGGTAATGAAATTAGGATCGTAGGAAGAAAGTTACGGATAAGTTAGTATGGTAAGGAGAGAGAGAGAGAGAAAGAGAGAGAGAGAGAGAATGAACGTAGAGGTGAGGGAAGGTCAGAGAGAGGCGTAACAAGGAGGGAGAAGGAGAGAGGGAGAAAGGGGCGAGAGAGGAGAGAAGGAGATAGGGAGGGAGGGAGACTGAGGTAAGGAGGGAGGGAGAATGAGGTAAGGAGGGAGGGAGGAAGGAATAGAGAAGGAAGGAGGGTGTGAGGAAGGGAGGGAGGGTGAGAGAAAGAGAGGAAGGGAGAGAGGGAGAGGCACTGGGAAGGGTGGAAATGAGACAGGGAAAGAGGGAAGGAGACTAGGAGGGAGAAGGAGAGAGGAAAGGAGGAAGGGAGGATGAAGGAGAGAGGGAGGGAGGATGAGGGAGTGGGGAAATATGGTGACAGTAGGGAAGGAGAAGGGGAGAAAAAGGGATGATATGTAGGGAGAAGAGAAGAAGTTGGAGGAAGGGTTGGGGCGAGAGAGAAGAAGGAAGAAATGGAGATAAGAGGAGAGAGGGAGAAAGAAACAGAAGGGAAAAGGATAGAGAGAGAAACATGGATTGGGAGGGAGGGAGGGAGGGAGAAAAAATTACAAAGGGACTGAGAGGTGCAGGAGAGGGAGGAAGAAGGGAGGGGGGGAAAGGTAAAGGAGAGGATGAAGTAGGAAGGACGAGAGAGAGAGGGGGGGGGTAAGAATCTAGGCAATATATGTAAGTAAAAAATAAAGAACAGACGGGCAAAGAGGGAGGGAGTGAGGGAGGGAGAAAAGTTTGAAAGGTGAGGGGAATATAAGTAGGAAACTGAGGAGGGAGGAAGACGGGGAGAAAGAGGTAGAGTAGGGAGAGAGAGAGAGAGAGAGAGGGGGGGGAGATTAAGGAGAGAATGAGGAAGTCAGAGTGGATAGGGGGGAGGGAAGTAGGAAAGAGTAAAAGAAGGGAGGGGAGTGGGGAGGGAGGGAGGAAGGGAAGGGGAGGGAGATGCGTATCAGATGAGAGGCCAGGCAGGGAGTTCAACAGGGAGGGAGAGAAACGGAGGGGGAGGAAGGGAAAGGGGGAGGGGGAAAGAGGGGAGGAGGAAAATGAGAAAGGAAGGGAAGGGAGGAATAGAAGGGGGAATGAGAGAAAGGAGGGGAAATAGAGAAGTGGAGAGAGGGAAAGAAAAGAGAAAGAAGAAAAGGAAAGGGGAGGGAGGGAACGTAAAGGGACGGAAGAGAAAGGAAGGAAAAAAAAGAAAGGGAAGGAAGAAGGGAGGGAGTTAGTTGGAAAAGAGGAAGTATGCAAGTGAAGAAAGGTGAAATGCAAGGAAGGAGGCGATGAAGAAGAGAGGGAGGAAGGAAGGGAGAGAAATGAGGAAAGAAGGGAATGGAGGAAAGATGTGGGAGCAATAAGGAGGGAGGGGAAAGAAGAGGAGGGAGGTGATGGAGAGAAGAGGGATGAAAGATGGGGAGAAACAGGGAGAGAGGAAGGGAGGGTGCTAGGTGAGAGATTAGATAAGTCTCTAACGTTAAGGGTTATAATGGTCTTTCCAAAGGCCTTCTCCTCTCTCTCTCTCTCTTTCTCTCTCTCTCTCTCTCTCTCTCTCTCTCTCTCTCTCGTAAATGGGTCAGATCAATTTACTTCTATATTTTGTTTAAACTATAGTTATTTTTATTTTTTATTTTTTGTGCAAAGGTTGAAAAAAAGCTGAGAGGAAAAGGAAAGATCATTTATGCAAAAATAAATTCAAAAAGTGATGTAATTCAGTGGGTGATGAACAAAAAATAAAAAACAATAGTAAAAAATAAACAGGGAAAAATAATAAAGTTGAAAATGGTGTTATAATATCAAGGGGTGATGACCAGCTAGTGAAGAATTATTAATAAAGCTAGTAGTGTTGAAATATGTAACTTTATTTTTTTTTCCTAAGATGCAGTCCACTTCCTTTCATACTACATATTGCATATTGCGTGGTGGTGGAGTGTGCGGGTGGGTAGTGTGGTGATGTGAGGAACAGTGAGGTGGTGGTGTGGTGTAGGGTCGAGTGTGGTGGTGTGGTGATCTGGTGTGTGATGGAGTGCGGTAGTGTTGGTGCAGTATGATAGTGTTGTGAAGGGCTGGTGTGGTGATGGTGGAGTGTGATGCTGTGGTGGTGGTGGTATTGGTGCTGTGATGGTGGTTTGGTGGTGGTGTGGTGGGGGCGACTAGGTGGCTCGGTTGGTTTCGTACTGGCCTTACACTTGGAGGATACTCTAGAATGGAGGGGGAGAGTGGAGTGGTGAAGTGTTGTGTATGGTGTGGTGCAATGTGGTGATGGTGTGGTGCTGTGGTGGTGTAGTGTGCTGTGGTGTGGAGTGTGGAATCGTGTTGCGGTGGAGTATGTATAGGCTAGGTGGTGACTGCATTCATGTCAATAATTAGGCTAATGGTCTCTCTCTCTCTCTCTCTCTCTCTCAACTTGTTCTTTCCTCCCCCAAACCTATTCTGTACTTCCCTTCCCTCCCCTCTCCCCCTTTCCCCCTAATGTGATACACTATCGGGTGCCAATCATAGCGCGGAGAAAGAGAGAGAGAGAGAGAGAGAGAGAGAGAGAGAGAGAGAGAGAGGTAATGAAAAACTGAAAGGAGGGTAGAAGTAAGATTGAAGGAAGTATAGTAGTAATAATAGAGAGAGAGAGAGAGAGAGGACCCCCTTGACCGTCCCCTGTAGTCAAACAAGCGTATATATTGACAGTGGGTTCCGTCCTGACATCCTAAACACTCCACACCCTCCTCTATCAACAGCATTTTAGGCCTACCCCCATTTTAGGCCTAGGCTCCTGTAATGATATTTATGTAGTTGGGGACGGTGTGGATGCTGGTAAACGGAGAGATGAAAATACTGATAATGATAGCAATGATAAAGTGATAATGTGGTGCATCAGTAGCAATATGATTATCACATGTACTCTATACAACTACTACTACCTTCATTACTACTACTACTACTACTACTAATGATAATAATAATAATAATGTAACCATACTATATTAACCATCATCGTCGTCGTTGTCATCCTCCTCATTCTCATCATCATCATCATATTTCCCGCTGATAAATGAGGTGGTAAGGATCATGAAAGAAAACAAAGCATAAAAGCAAGAGAACCATCAAACCAGTGTCCATTGAAACAAAACATCCATTCACTCATCCGTCTGATATTACGCAACTTATGTACAGTCACCCACAAAAGTCCTGAGCAGTTAAACCCTGAGGCATCTGAGGTTCGAGGATAGTGTTAGTAATCCTCGAACCTCAGATGCCTAAGAGTTTAACTACAACTGTGAGCAGCGCAGGACTCTGTTGCTGAGTGTGCAAATAGGATATGTACAAGCTGCCGCAAGAAAATGAAGGAAAGTAATTATTTTGTTTTTATATATTTTAAAATTGTTAAATACCCTAAATTTGCTTACTCCGATTTGCAGTTTAAATGAGCCTATACCAAAGCACAAGAACCCGAACTATGGAAGACCCAGACGTGCTCTTAACTCGAACCACAAGAGCCGAACCGAACCCGTATTGAAGCCAGACTAGAGTATGAACTTAATCTGAACTACATAGGAACGGAAACCGGGCGTAACTTTAACTATAAACCGAATATGAACCGAAAACCCGAATCCATAGTGAGCCGAGACTGTTGGAACCGACGTACTAAAAACTATTGAACAGAATAGCCGAATCCATTATGACCCGAACGCGTTGAAAACGCGACGTATTGTACCTTATCAAACCAAAAGAGTTGCCGCCACGTGGACCCGCCTGAGAAAAAGTTAACGCCCGCGACACGTTTGGAACATGTATGGGATCCTTACAGGTGTGTGGGGCCCAGGACCGGGGGGCGTGGATCCCCAGGCTGCCGTGGACGCCTTGCTGGGGCCAGGACGGGGCGTGGTGGTGGAGGCTGGAGGCGGCAGCAGGGTGGTGGAGAGGGAGGTGATCACAGTCAATGGCTCGGCTGTGCAGTTGGTCGGTCGAGATGGGGAGGAGTTGAAGGCTGCACTTCGAGCTGGCCGCCTTCCGGATCAAGATGTCCTTAAGCGCGTTCTGGCAGGAGTTTTGGGACCTGATTTGGCCTCCATCACCTCCATGACCACTGACCTAAGCCTGACCTCCCACCTGACCACCCAAGACTCCCTGACGCTCAGCAAAGGTGGCAAGGTCATCGACAAGAGGCAGATTCACACATCGTTAACGTCGACGCATCATTCCTCCTCGTCGACGCATTCCACTCGACCCTCTACACCTTCGCAGAATTCCACCACCTCCTCCTCCACTGCCTCTTCCACCCATACCCCTCGCCCCTCTACACCCTCCTCATCCACACAGCATTCCACCTCCACACAATCCCCACGCCCATCCACACCTTCATCGATCCACTCCAATCGCCCCTCTACCCCTTCATCCAACAGTCACCACTCCACCGCCCCACATTCTCCCCGCCCATCCACCCCATCCTATCCACACTCCCCACGACCATCCACCCCTTCATCCACACCTTCCTACCCCCACTCCCCACGTGTATCCACACCCTCATCCACCCCTTCCTCCACCCACTCCAGCCACCCCCACCACAATCGCCCCTCCACACCCAACCACCATCACTTCAACAATCATCACCATCACCACCACCACCCCTTCCCCTCCAACCACCACCACCACCATCCCTCCACCCCTTCCTCTTCCCACCGGCGCCCCTCCACCCCCTCCTCCTCCTCCCTCAGCTCCTCTCCCGTGCCCCCCTCCCCCTCCGACCCCCGCCTTAGCCCCGATATAGTGGAGGCCCTAGCACGGACCGGACTTACGGACCCTCCACGTGCAGCACCCAGGCACGGACAGTACGTGAGGCTTCACCACGTACACCAGGTGAGTGATGGGAAAATTAAGCTACCGATTGGTTTGACATTTAGACTTAATTTATTTTTTCCATGTTCCACTATTTCTGTGATACACCGAATTTTATAATCCTCCCCACATCCCTTTTTTCCTGTGATATATATATATATATAATATATATATATATATATATATATATATATATATATATATATATATATATATATATATATATATATATATATATATATATTTCTCCTGAAGTACAGGTAAGTTGGACATTTAGACTAACATTTTCTCCCCACCTTCTCGTTGCTTCGACACGCCCAGTCCTGTATGGTGAAATGAAAACTAAGCACATAACCAAGTGGTTCCCGAACTGGTAGGTCTGAGATGGATGGCGGAGGGTGGGCGTGAAGCCGCGTGCATAATATGATTTTTAACCAACAGTGTAACTTAGTACAGTATATCAGTCAGACAAATCTTTCTCTTACTGAACCTCCCAGACATCAGTGCAGAAGCAAAATATAACAGTAACCCTTATCACACTTTCTGGGAGAACCAAAATATCGCAGTCACCCGTACCCTTTCTTTATCTATCACTGCTTTCCTCACACGTCCTGTACACGTCTCAGACACCACACGGACTCTCAGCTCACCTCCCACACCACCATCCAGCAGTCTTCTCGTGCCCACAGGTATGGTACACACCCTGGGTTGTAATTTATTTTTCTCCTTTTAATGATTTTTTTGTAGTTTATGCTTGTAGTTATCAGTTGTTGTGTCAGTACCCGGTCTTGGCTTCAGTGATAATTTTATGGTGTCTTATTCAGTCTGTTATTCTATTATTCACTAAACATAGTGACATATATAGTAGAGCCAGGATTCCAGGGGCATGAATGGTGTGTGAATGAGTGTGTGGCTTATTTCACTGGACATGATGATAATTCTCCATCTTTCCTGTTTTTTCCTGTTTTCTGTACCCAGTCTCACCATATTCTTAGGTGGGAAACAAAGTTCAAGATGGTGGAAAAAAAAATCGTAGGCTAATGTGAGGGAGTGTAAGAAATTCGTAACAGATAAAGAAGTGGTGTATCAAAAAGTTTGGAACCACTGATATTTAACCCTTTCACTACGATTACCCCATTTTTAACCTGCCGCATGCCGGCTATTTTTAGCTCTATGGGTCACCCCAGTCCCGGCCATTTTTCGACCTTTAATTTTTTTGGCTAAAATGATAGATTTTTATGTGGAAACAACGAATTTCGCCATTAAAATGCTCACCGAGGTTCGGAAATCAGTTTTATTGAGTTCTGCATACTCGTGTACAGGTATAGCCGCTCTCTCACGCTCACCATGAACGTGAGAGAAAGCCGTTTTCTGTGTAAGGTATACTTAGGTATTTATGCTGGGAAGGTATAGCAATGTTCAGTACACTTTTCTGATTACTTATTACTTCAGCATCTATCACAATTTGTGTCTTTCTCAATGTGAATGCATTATCTTACACTTACTTGAAGATAAGTACAACCTGACATCATTACATACAGTCCTGGCACTTACAAGAAGGTATTTACAACTTGACTTCATTATATAGTCCCTACACTTACAAGAAAATATTTACAACTTACACTTATATGAAAATATTTACAAAACGCCTTCACTATGTACTGCATTGGGTGAGGCACACAGGCAGAGCGAGCATGAGGTGGGGGAGCAAGTGAGTGTATGGCCTTGACAGCCTGGGGGATGGTAGAGGAACAGTTACTTTACGTGCCTGCCAATTTTTACCCTTGAATCTTGAAAAATGCTGTCACAGTGAAGTTTTTTTTTATTTTAAACCGTTTTAAAACGGCACTGGCACTGGCCGCAGAATTATGTCAGACCATTTTAAAACGGCACTGTCACGTGGCGGGTTAAACACTTCATTGTGGAAATCTGTGCAGTGTCTTTCAGTTCAAGAAGGATCTCTGACTCAAACACATTCTTTATCATCCACATACCCCACTGATGCACATTCTTAACTTGCAGATACTCCCCCATTCACATACACATACCAGACACTCTGCTCATACACATACCAAACACCCCACTCCTCAACATTCTCCCAGACGCCCAATTCTTACACATTCTTAGTAAAAATCCCACTCATAAACATCCTAAGTCATCCAAACACCCGGCAGTCCTACACATTCTACCAAAACACACACTCATGCACACACATTACCAAACACCAGTCATACATAGTCTAAAATATTTCACATACCCATTTTTTATCTTTTCAAGCCTCCCACTTATGTACACATCCTTATGGTCGTAGGGTACTGTATTATTAGAATTAAGAGGGAAATGCAAAGCAGATAAAATTAAATTGCTTTTCTCACTATAACAGGTTTCACTTATAACGGCAACAGACTGAGGGCTTCCATAATCTCTCAGTCTTGAAAATAAAACCCTGACGCCCGTATGCTTAAAACTGAGTACCAGGTTTAGGAAAGGCCCTGATATATGACATTTTAAAACGACTGTGAGAACAGCAAATGGTCAGGCTGCATTCCACTGAGCATAACGCATTTAGCAACGAGATGGCAGGGGCAGACTTCTTATATTGTCCATCTTGTTTTTCGATAGCGGTGTTAAGTATTGGGAGTCTAAATAAACCTTGGCCTTTTTAATTTTAGTAAGACGGGCATATTCTGTTGCACGTTACCTAAATCATGGTAATATTGACACAGATTGCGTTAGTATCGTTTAGGGGAATACTGATGTACCATACGCGGAAATTAGCTGGTAAGGAGCGCTAGGGAGTCTCCTAAGCCATCAAGAATACCTCCTGCCCAAAGTCTCGTATTCTCGTAGGTCAAGGAAGCTCCCTAACACCTCTTCCTGAGCGACTTATTTTGCTTATTTTTCCGTACAATCCTCTTCTGTGCCATTTCAATCAGCGTACAAACTGACATTAACCAGCCGCATCCAAAAATAAACCACCGAGGGAGAAATGCTAGGGAACTTCCTTAACCGACAGGAATACGAATCTTAGTCTCACACTCTGTATGATTTTGTACTGTGACTTTACGTATACAACACTGCAGACCAAAAACACAAATGCATATCCCAGTGAGCACGGTGACGCCTTTTTCAGTATATTTTTTGCTGTCTCCAGACGATTTTATTCAGCTGACGGGAGACTTGGAACTGGAGAGGTTAGAGAGACGTACAAAAATCCCTACGACACCACTGGAGACCATAATTTAATCTGAATAAAATCGTCTGGTAGCAGCAAGAATATAGGGGGAAAACTGAGGAATAGAAGGGCTTGCATCAATAACACAACATGAAGATGTATTTTTAACGTGTGAGATTTTTGTCACTTTAGTATTCTGAGAGGGGGAGGTGAGCGTGGAGAAAGAGAGGGGAGAGGGATAAGGAGGAGAGGGTAGGGAGAGCGAGAGAGGGAGCTGGGATAAGGGTAGAGAGGGAGGAGGGGAAGGAAGGAGGAGTAAGGGGAAAGAGCGTGGCAGGGAGAGGGTGGGAGGAGGAGAGGAAGTGGGGATGGAGAGTGGAGATTGGGGAGCGAGGAGGAGAGTGAAGCGTGTGAGTTATTCAATGGTGAAGATGTTGCATGCAAGAGTTACGAGGGGAGAGAGAGATCGGAAGAGATTTGTGTGCAAATTGTGTCATGTTTAATTTTTCTGTGTGTGTGTGTGAAATGGATAGAGAGAGAGAGGTAGATAATTACATAGATAGCCACGATAGATAGATAGAGAGGGGGAGGTGAGTCAGTTTCACCTCTGCCGGAGAATTGCAGGAATTAAATAATCAGGAATGAGGCAAGAAAAAGTGAAAGTAAAGCAAGAACCAGATTAGAGAAAGTGTGAAAATAAAGATAATGCATTGCTTCCGCTCACTAATACACATTTCTCGTTTGATGCTCCATCCTGTATAATATTCCTCCATTCCGTTCAGTATTCCTCCCGCCTCCATAATATTCCTCCCTCGCACGTAATATTTCTCCTTCCATCATTATATTCTTCCCTCTCTTTTATTATACCTCCCTCCCCCATAATATTCTTGTCTCCCTGATAATATTCCTCTCTCCCTTACAATATTTCCCTCTCCATGATATTGCTCCCTTCCTCATAATATTCCTCTCTCCCTCATAATATTCCTCCCTCCCTCATAATATTCCTCCCTCCCTCAATATTCCCCTCTTAACCCCTTCAGCATGAGGTCGTACTATAGCTGAAAAAAAAAAATGGCCAAGGAAGCAAGAATGAAAAAAAATAAATAAATAATCGTACTGAAGGGCGTAGTGGAGATATTTACCCCTTCAGACCGAGGACTTCTAATTTTATATCATGCTTGCTTTTCCCACCCGCTTTTATTTTTGTATTTTTATTTATTTTATTATTATTATTATTATTTTTTTTTTTATTTTTTTTTTTTTTTCGATCTGGAGGTGTTACATAGAGCTTTCACTTTTTGATCTGGAGGTGTTACATAGAGCTTTCACTTTTTGAACTGGAGGTGTTACATAGAGCTTTCACTTTTCCAACTGGAGGTGTTACATAGAGCTTTCACTTTTCGAACTGGAGATGTTACATAGAGCTTTCACTGTTTGGACTGGAGATGTTACATAGAGCTTTCACTGTTTGAACTGAAGATGTTACATAAGAGCTTTCACTGTTTGAACTGGAGATGCTATATAGAGCTTTCACTTTCCGATATGGAGATGTTACATAGAGCTTTCACTTTTTGATCTGGAGGTGTTACATAGAGCTTTAACTTTTCGAACTGGAGATGTTACATAGAGCTTTTACTGTTTGAACTGGAGATGCTGTATAGAGCTTTCACTTTCCGATATGGAGGTGTTACATAGAGCTTTCACTTTTCAATCCGGAGGTGTTACATAGAGCTTTCGATCTGGAGGTATTACATAGAGCTTTCGATCAGGAGGTGTTATAGAGCTTTCACTTTTGTGGAGGTGTTACATAGAGCTTTCCGACCTAAGCAGAAGAAAGCCATCTGTTACCGGCAAGAGTATAGTGAAATGGACGTGCCCGATAGATACATTGTACGATAGATAAAGCTGGGATGGGATAGTCACAATGAAACAAATCAACTATGGAAATACTATAAACGGAAGCTGGACCAATAGTGTCGTCATAAAGGGAGTCACAAAAGTCTACGGGAGTGAAGCACTTAGAAAATCTTTAGGGTGTGGCTGACTGAATGGGCCACTTCAAGAGTCGCTCCCACACCTGAAAATGGCGTCATCGTAGTGAACTATTTTCCATCACTTGCTGGTAATTTTCCACTTATCCTTCCTCTTATACACCATCTTCATCAACCCATTCAGTAGGGTAACTTTTTCATGCAAATTCTTCATGATTTTGCTGATGTGAAAAGAAAAAAATGTATTGTGAGGATTATTGGAGACTTTATTTAAACCCTTCAGTTCGAAGTCTGTCCAAAGCTGGTTGAAATCGTCTGGAACAAGCAATAACAAGCTAAATAAATACGTCTCACTCTCATCTAAGGCTACTGAATTCTTACTTAATGCACGCCTCCTTCAGGACTGCTACATAGATATTACTCCTAATCCTTCTCTGTTACCTCCTGCGTCAATATTGCCCCTAACTCATTACACGAGATCTCCCTTAACCATGTCACTCCGATGACGTCTTGTTTGAGTTTATTCTTGCTACCCTCAAGCTGCTTTTATCATCTTAGGAAGGACCACGTATTGAAGGGGCTGTGTATGTGTATTGTATGTATGTATTTTAAGGACTATATATTAACCTAGGCCCGTTAAAGTCTACCTTCAAACCTCAGCAAGTGTCTCAGTGAAGGGTAAATCATCTGACGTGAACCCAAATAATATATCTAAGTCGTTCCTCGAGATGTAAAGGTTATCACTTCAGTCAAAAAAATCTCTCACTAAGCTGAAGAATGTCGTCTGTCGAAAGCAAAAAGATAATGAAAGACGTGCTGAGGCTGGTGTCGGGTGCCTGCTGCCTCGACCTGTTCTGTGTGCAAGTTTGATTGAGACAGGTGGATGTATTGTAGTGCTGGGCAGGGAAGGGCGGTGCAGTAGGGCAGGGCAGGGTGTGTTACGGTAGGGCAGGGCAGGGTATGTTACGGTAGGGCAGGACATGTTTTTTATTTAGGGCACGACCACCAGAAAATTCGTTCCCAAAGACCTGCCAGTCCACATTGTCACACACCCTCGCATATCACTACTTTGGCACCATTACCCACCGTTCATTGAGGACTGACGTAATGGTATGAGTTGGGGTGTTTTTATGGCATGTTGGTGGGACTTGTAGAATATCAATAAAGAGACTCAGCGAAATTCTAATCCTTAAGATGTCCGATGCCGCTGTCTGGAATCGATCTCGTGTCTTTTCGGATCATAGCCCTCTCTTTTATGCACTCCGTCACCAGCCAAGCGATGGTAGGGAAGGGAGAGGCAGGGTCCGGGGCGGGAAGATGATGGCAGGGTAGGGTATAGCAGGGGTGATTAAAACAGGGTAGGGTGGGTCAGTGAAGGGTAAGGCAGGGCAAGATATGGTAGAGTAGGGTAGGGTAAGGCAGGGCAGAGAAGGGCAGGAAAAGACAGGGCAAAGCAGAGCAGAGCAGGGAGAGACGGAACAAAATCTGACTCCCATTCCATGATTTTTGGTCTCTCTCTCTCTCTCTCTCTCTCTCTCTCATCCTTCCCGTAGGTTGACTTAGACCCTGTAATATCTTAAGTCAACTTCCCGTCCTTTCGTTTGAGAGAGAGAAAGAGAGAGAGAGAGAGAATGTACGATACTTGATTTTCGGAATGTGGATGTGTATGTATATTTGAGAGAGAGAGAGAGAGAGAGAGAGAGAGAGAGAGAGAGAGAGATTTTCGGAATGTGGATGTGTATGTATATATATGAGAGAGAGAGAGTACTGTATGTGTGTACGGAAAGGATAACGTGCACGCGTGTGTACTGAAGCGTGTAATGTATGTATGTATGTGTGTGCGTTGGAGCGTAATAATATCAAGTTTAGTACAAAAGCCTACAATATTAAAGTGTTGTGTTTGTGTTTCTTACTAGGCTCTTTCCAGTGTATAGGACGTGTATTTATTTGTACCTATGTATCTATTTTGTCTGCTTTATCTATCTAGTAGTAGAATTTCATGTATATCACAGTAAGAGCCATTTTTGTTTAAAGGGGCGAAAAGGAGTTAGTACACAAATTTCTGTGACACTCTGTATAATTGTAGCTTATAGCCTTTCTCGCCCATCTATCTATAGTGCTGTCTCCCTGTATCTGGGTCTGTCGGTCTGTCTACCACTAATTATTATTGACATGTGTATAGTATAAAGAGCACCATTTTGTGTATATGTATGTATGTCGCACGTATATCTGTCAGTATTTACCGTGTCTGTATATCTATCTGTTCTCGTTCAGTATAAAAAATTGATATTTATGCCTTTTAATATGCGCACATTAATTGCACAGAAATGTATACCTTACAGATATCATTCAATCTGTGTGTTTGTTTCCCCTATTTATCTGACAGTTTCGTTTTATACATGTATTTTTGTCTGCCTGTCTATCAATCTACATATCACTATCCATCCATTTATCTATTGCCATCGCCCCAATCCCAGAGGTTATCCAAGGTGGCCACGACAGAATCTATTCCTGCCTTTCAACACCACTCCAAGGACCAAGCCGCCCTCCCTCATATACTTTCTCACTGTATACTATCTTCGTGTGTGTATTCCAGCATGTGTGTACGTTCTTGATTATGTACGTATTTTGGATGTGTATGTAAAATCTTCGGCTACCTTACGAGGTGAATGGATGTGTAGTAGTTTCAATGTATTTTTTTTTATAGTGGTAACCTGGTCTGTTTCGTGTGGCATTCGTTATAATTCTCTCTCTCTCTCTCTCTCTCTCTCTCTCTCTCTCTCTCTCTCTCTGTCATATGTGTCGCTTCTCTTTAAACCCTCTTGGGAGTGTATGCAGCCCTTGTAACCTCTTATTGCCTGTGATTATTCCTTTTAGCACCAACACGTGAACAATACCGAAACGAGAAGCATCAGAATCAGTATCAGTCCATGTGAGGGTTCAGGGCAAGACGGAATATTGTCGGAGTGAGAGTGACAGCCGTAAATAACCCTTCCTTATGCTGGCCAAGTGCAAGTCAGGAAGAGGTGTCTGTGGGGAGGCCAGGGTCTGTGATAGGTGACGTGTTGTATACCTGTGTTTGTCTGTGTCAGAGTCTGTATGATGCCATTGTGTGAACCAAGAGGATGCAAACATATGCTGGTCTAGGGAAGGACTTACTACCATCCAAAAATAAATGCCTGCCATGGTCTCTGTTTTAAATCCCAGACTCAGATCACATGCTGGTCGGGAGGCGAATGCTGTAACCGTTGAGCCACAGTGAAAGGGGCAGTTGTAGGCTTCTACCAAAGAGAAAAAACAAATGGATAGTTCGTACTGTTGCCTGGTTTGATGATGATGGCTGAGGCTGAATTTTATATAATGTAATATAATCCCGTACTCTCGGAGGAAGCAGGTGGTGGTTGTGGTGGTGGTGGGGTAGAGGGAGAAGGCGTGGTGGGGAGGAGAGGCGGGTGGAGATGGGGGGAGAATACCGTAGTTCTGGATAGGGGAGGGGTTGGGAGGGTATGAGCTGAATGGAGAAAAGAGAAGGGGTGAGAAAAGGATTTGGAGAATAGAGAAGGGAAAGCTGGAGAGAAAGGAGGGGGAAGGGACGCGGTGGGAGGAGGAGAAATGGGAAGGGAAGAGAAAATATGAAGGTGGAGGTAAGATGGGGTAAGATAATGAGAAACTGAGATGAGGGTAGAAGGGAGGAATGGAGAAGGGAAGAGCCGGATGGAGTGAGATTTAGGAGGAGGAGGGGTGGAAAACCGGATGGAGATTTGGGGGTTGGGGGTCGGTGGATGGAGGGAGAGAGGAGGGAATGAAAGGAGGAAGGAGGAGGAGAAGAAGGAAGGAGGGCTGGAAGAAAACAAGAAGGATGGAGGTTATGGAGAGATGCGAGGGGAGAGGTTTAGAGGGGTGGGAGAGGACTGTGAAGATGGGGGCCTTGAGAGGAAGAAAGTGGGGGCTATGAAGGAAGGGATGAGGAGGGAGCAAGATGGAGATGGGAGAGATTAGTGGGGATGGAGAGGAAGACAGGGAAGTAGGATGAGTAAGGGAGAGGAGAAGATGGCAGTGAAAGAGGAAGGAGCCAGGTGGAAGGTGGAAGGGAAGAGTAATGTGGAGATTAATAAGGGAATTTGGAAGGGGGAGAGAGGGGAAGGGAGATTAGAAAGTGGGGGAGGAAGATGGTAGAGGGGAGAGGGAGGAGCCAGGTGGAAACTGGAGAGTGAGGGGAGGGGAGAGGAAAGAAGTTGGCAGTTTGGGTGGAACGAGAAGGGAAGGGGGATGATAGAAAGAGGGGGGAGGGGGAGGAGAGGAACATGTGGATGGAAGGAGAGAGGGGAGGAGAGGAAGTTGGTTACGGGAGGAGGTAGTGAGAGGAGACGGGAGGGATCAAGGGGCCATGGAGGAAAAAAATGGGGGAGGAAGGAGAGGAGGGTGGTGGTGACGGGGGCGGGGAGGGGTAGGGGTTGGGGAGCAGGTGTAATCTCGACACTAATTGCATTTAAAATAATTCAGCGTAATTACATTCAGCCTCTCCCACCCGTGCCTAATTTTTACCCTCACCGTAGTTTGAAAAGTGTTGTCAAAAATGAGTTGGCCCTTTATGGTAATTATGGTGAGAGTTTTTGGAATTACTGCAGGTCTGTCAGGCATCATTTTTAGCAGCCCAGGTCTGATTTGATGGCCACTCATCATCATCATCATTATCATCCTAATCCTGTGCTTACTGTCATCATTCCTCATCATATGGGTCGTCGTCATTGTCAATATCCTAATCACCTTCACACATTATAGTAATAATAATGATAATAATAACAATAATAACAACAACAACAGCAACAACAATAATCAGAGTAATCTTGTTTCCACAATCCTAATCATCCTGATCATATTGTCACAGTCATTATCACCATCATCATCATCAGCCTAAAGTAACCTGATATCCAGTCAATGTTTTCGCCCTAATCCTGTTCCCTTATTCCATCACCACCACCTTCACCACCACCACCATCATCATCATCATCATCATCATCATCATCACACAGTCTACACTACGCAATTAGCCTGTTATACGTTCGGGGGTGTAGACGCCAGAGATGCAGTGTAGGGAAACTATTACGCAGCGAAAATTAGATCCCCCTTAATTCACCCATCATTGAAGCTTTTGGAAACACCGTAGGTAATTGAGTGTCTTATATGTTTGTCATTATTAGTCTCCATTTTCGTTGGTATTATTATTAATATTCTCGCCTCAGAGTCTCTCGACGATTCCAGGAGAACCGCAGACTGCGCAAGGCATCTGAAGGGCCCAGGTTGTGTCCTGGCATGAACCATTGCTGATAGGAAAAAAAATCCAAATCTCCCCAGTGGGGTTAAGGTCACTAAGAAACAATAGGTGGAGACTGGTGACTCTGTAGGACAGTTACATAATTCTAGTTATATTATTATTATTATTATTGCTGTTGTTGATGTTTTTATCAAGGGACTAATGTCTTTTTTGTAAGGTAGTTCCGGCAACGTGGATATACAGTATTGCCTTCTTCATGCTGATGACTTATTGTTCATTTTGACTGAACCATCGCCATCACACAGATTAAGTCTGACGAGAAATTCTTCACTATATTTACACTAACTTGGCCCAGAATTTCGTCCTTTTGTAGGCTATTTTACTTTTCTTAGTGACAGGGAAAGACAGTACTACAGCTCTATATCCTTTTTATTGCACTTCTTCGTGGCAGATATATTCTAGTGTTACAATTCAGTTTTTAATATGGGGAGACTGCAAGTTTAGGATAATTTAGAGGAAGAAAGGTCGCGAAGTAGTTATTAATTTTTTGTAATACCTCTAGTTCGAAAAAATCTCATAAGCTGAGTAAAATCGTCCGTAGATAGCAAGTTGTAAATAAAAATGACCTCACCTTACTGAAGGGGTTAAATAGTGATGTTACCCTTGTTCATCCTGTAATGCATAGTTTTACCCCCTTCTGGGTTGCTCTTAGTTATTATTATAGTCTTATTCATCCTGCAGTGTGTATTTTTGTTTTTGGTTGCACCCCACAGATATATTTAGTTGCTGGTAAGAGGAACACACACACACTCTCTCTCTCTCTCTCTCTCTCAGGAAAACCTGAATGATTTTACTCCTTTTGCTTTAACGTGGCCTAAACTTGCCATCTATAACCCTTGAATACTAATCTGTAACAGATGATTGAAGGAGATGATGATGCTGTACTCCTTTCCCTTTGCAGCTCATTTCACTTACAAAAAGACGGTGCTTCATTTCTCCTTTCCATAGCCCTTCTTCGCGACTAGCATTTTTTATTTTTGATTATAGGGGACTCTATACCGTCTCTCGGGAATACTATAAACGCGTGAATCTAAGTGCGCGATCCTTTTTTTTTTTTTTTTTTCCTGGCGTCCTTCCAGGTTCGTGTTTATTATGATGGCGTCGCGGTCCTTGAGGTCGTTAGGCCACTTCAGCCCGAGTACATTGTTTTCATTTTGGTGTAGCTAACGTCAAAGTCTTTATTAAACTTACCTCTCGTCGTTATGGAATAGTAGTAGTAGTAATAATAGGAGTAGGAGTAGGAGTAGTAATAGTAGTAGTAGTAGTAGTAGTAGGAGGAGGAGGAGAAATAGTAGTAGTAGTAGTAGTAGTAGTAACCCCAGACTCATCTAAAACGTGAATGCCGGTGTATTACATGCTGAAGTAACTCTTCTGCAGTCCACCATCCTCCTTTTGGGGAGAGGGAAGTAACTGAAGGAGGTATGTATAGTTAGTTGAGCCGCCCGGTTATATCTGTGCCACCACGTGAAGGCGCTTCTCTTCAGTAGTTACGGGGCAAATGAGTGTCATACATATCCAACCCCATAGTGTTCAATCAGTATCTCAAGTTGGATAAAATCATCTGGAAGAAAAAGAATATGATGCTTGAAAATGTAATCGTCTTGAAGGGGTTAATAAAATGGAGTATATTACGCGAAAGAAATCTAACCACACCTGACCTACTCGCAAAAGTTGTCCTTCGGTACTAAATATAATGTAACCAGGAAGCCAGCCGGATACCGTTACTATTAATTTCCTGGCCGAGAGGAAACACACTGGCCCAAAGTGTTTTCCAGTTCGGTATATGGGCATAGTTTACTCCGTTTGAACTATTCACGACAGTAGAGCAACACCCCAGTAAAAAAGAAAAAAAAAATCGTACTGAATTCAAATTGTTGGTCGTTAGAAAAAGTGCCATAAAATAATTCCCTTTCTTTGATGTCGCTTATTTCATATTTTGCCTCTGTTGCTTTATTTTGAGGCAAGTTAAATGGAGCAGCCGTTATCGTTAGCGTAATGGGAGGCAGCGACATTTGTTATCGTACTTCTGCTTTAACACCTGTCAGCGGGGGTGCGTCTGTCACAGGTCTAGGGGGGTACTGTTATCACGGTTTGAGGAGTGGGGGGTACGTCAGTCATAGCTGGGGGTACTTCTGTCACGAGGCCCGGTGGATGTGTGGGGGTACGTCTGTCATGGCTGGAGGATGGGGTAGGTCTGTCACGGCATCCTTGTTGGGGGGTGGTGATGTAACAGGTTGGACAGGGTCGTCCGTGTTGTTTATGATGGTTATAAAATTATTTTTAGAATTTATGTTTACGGTGCTCGCTACTTTTTGATGAATTTGGTTAACAGTATTTAAACTTAACGGGATTTTTTTTTTTTTCCCCTGTAATGG
>NC_137056.1:12339222-12354222 GCF_032717465.1 Coenobita brevimanus | reverse complement strand
ATCTTAGTGTCTTAGGAAAATATTATCGTCTTATAATTAACGTTAGCCGTGTGTGTGTGTGTGTGTGTGTGTGTGTGTGTGTTCCATAATCATGGAATGCGGTATTCTCAGTGTCTGCCCATTTTCTGTGTATTTGTATGTATGTATGTTTGTTGTAATGTATGTATGTATATGCATGTATGTGTATGTAATGTTTATGGAGCTGTGTTTGTGTGTGCGTGTTTTTTTTTTCAGTATAAGTGCGTATATGCGTGTACGTTTGCGTTCGTGTACGTATTTGTATGAACATAAATTGCACATAGTAAAGAGTACGTAGCAACCCGTAGGCACAGTATGTATGCTAGTGTCTGTGTGTGTACTTAATAGCTGAAGAGCATAGACCGGTATGTGTGCGTGTGTGTAGGTGTGTGCGTAGAGGTGCATGTGCGTATAGCCCTGGGGATGAGGAAAACCCAAAGGTCGTAGATGTGAGTGTAGCCTGCGTCTTGGTGTACACAAGGGAATTATACACACACAGTTATTACACACACATTTACACCTACACTTGATTATATTCTGTGTAATTATAGGAAGTGTATATAAACCAGTAATATAATACAGTAATATCATCCCCTTCAGTCCGATGTCTGTAGTTCGTTCACCGTAACTTGGCGCAGATTTTCGTCCTTTTGCAGCTTAATTCACGTAGCTCAGTGACAGAATACGACAGTGCTACAGGCCTACATTCTTGCCATAGCCCTTCTTCGTGACTAGCACCATATTCTAGTGTTTTTGTTACAGACCCGAATTCAAGATGGAGAAATGTCAGTCTTACACTATGCTCTTCTTCAACTTAACTTGGCCCAGATTTTCGTCCTTAGGCAGCTTATTTCACATAGATCAGTGGCAGAGAAAGACAATGATACGGCTGTGCAACCATTCCATAGCACTTCTTCGTGACTATATTCCGTTTTTAGTGTCAGTCGCTTGCAACATTGCATTCAAGAGGGAGAGATGCTAATTTTACGCCAAGTTAAAGTTACCAGAGTATGTACCTCCAGGCGACTCCTCGTAGTGAAGGGGTTAACGTAGGCTCTGTCGGTCTACTCGAGTCTTAAAAATCTAGCTTAAGATAAATAAAATCGTCTGGAGGTAGGGGGAATGTATAAAAAAGTTCGTCATGGGTTTGAAGGGATTGAGCTTGATGTAGTTAACCCCCTCGAGGTCGTGTTAATGCGGTTTTAGCCTTGTCATTCCCAGACGATTTTATTCAGCTGGGAGTAGGTCATAGGAGCCCGAGTGATATTTCAAGGATGTGGAGAGAGAGAGAGAGGGAGGGAGGGAGGGAGGGAGAGGGAGAGAGCTAAGAAAGAAGTGGAAGAAATGGAGTACATGGAGCAGGAAAGGTTGGAGAGAGAGTACAGGAACGTTGTTAACTCCTTCAGTCAGATACGTTTCATCATTCAGACAGCCATTTATAATTTCATGGATTTCAATACTTCGTTCACTTTAACTTGGCTGGAGATTTTCGTCCCTTTGCAGCCTGTTTCTCTTAGCTCAGTGACAAGATACATCAATCCAACGGCAATAAATCCTTTTCAAAATAATTCATCATAGCTAGCACCATATTCCAGCGTTAAATTTCGACCATCATCCACTCATTTGATGTAGTGCTGCCTACTTCTTCCTTAGCCTTTATCATTCTTTTTCTGTGCCTGCCCTCCTCTCCTCCTATTTCTCCCATCTTTCCTGTCACTTCTTATTGTTTTTCTTTCCTTTACAGGTGGCTTTACATTGAGTGACAAGCCAAATGGATTCCTATAAGCCAAGAAACCATTTATAACGCTGGGTGGTAACCATATAACCAAACCATACGTGCTCCCTACGTGTCAACAAGTGGGTTGGTGGAGGGTTAGTGCCCCTCCCAGTAAAACAAATAACTCAAAGTCAAATGACCACCCCTTACGGGATTACGGCGTCTGGCAATAGATAGATAAATAGAAATTTCTTGTTATAACTCAGCATTCAAGACAGGGGAGCAGTTTTACGCCATAGCTGAAATGAACAGAGTATAGTCAGGGAAATATTTATCTTCCCATTTTCGTCTAAAGAAAGTGTACAACTGGCAAAATACAGTGAATACCCATATCTGTAGAGGTGCGTGTTTCAGATGGTTCAGTTTTTCCGCTATGTATTCGCTCAAATTTGGGTAGATTCTCTCTCTCTCTCTCTCTCTCTCTCTCTCTCTCTCTCTCTCATGCCATTGTGTATTTCTCTTCATGCGGGAACCTGTCGAATAACCCATATGAAACTGACTCATTGTTTTCAGTGCAAATATCCGTATGCCAGAAACTAATGTATATATCATTAGTTTTATCGATTTAAATTCTTGCTACCACCGGACGATTTTATTCAGCTTTAAGGGAGACTCAGAACTTCAATACTGCGATTTTTTAGGGTGAAAAAAATCGTCTCGATAGGAAAAATGAATAGCTAAATAAACATAAATAGTCATCGAGTAGAATTGTTTAAGTGATCTTGTGTGTAATTTATTTTTACTTTTTAATTATTTTTAGGGAGATATTTGCCAGTATTTTGCTTCCTAGATATCACTGAAATATTTGATGGCTATATTCTCTCTCTCTCTCTCTTTCTCTCTCTCTCTCTCTCTCTCTCTCTCTCAAGAAAATCCCACCTCCTTTTTCACACCTTCATTCCCCTATCCTGGCCACCATCATCCCTCTCATTTATAAGGCCTGTCTTCTAGCCCTTTCTGAGTCCTCTTCATTTATAACCATCGTCTTCCTCTATCCCTCATCCTTTCTTCCACTTTTTATCCTTTATTTTCACCTCTTCGTGTTTTCTCTCTCAGGTATATTAAGTCCCTGTTTATTTTACCTATCTTTTGCTTTTCTCTTACCTACCTTTCTTTTTATAACTTGTCATTCTTAAAATTCTTACTCTTTTTCTTGTTTCTGTTCATCATTATATTGCCCTTTTTTTTTTTTTTTTTTTTTACTCAACCCATCGTCATTTAATTTTTTTATCAACTGTTGTTTGCCATCATCTGTTGCTGTCATCATCATCATCATCATCATCATCATCATCATCATCATCAATTATCTTTCTTCTGTCTATCTCATTCCTTCTTCATCTCTGTCTTGACCTCTCAGATTTTTTTTTCCTGTTGTCCTTTGTTCCTCCTCCTTCATTCCACGTTCTATCCTCTCTTGTCTATCCTCATCTGTCTGCCATCTTCATCTTTCTCGCTCTTTTTTCCTTTATAATGTGTCTTTATCTGTGTTTAGTCTTTGCATCATCCATAATCATATTTTTCATTTCTTTTTTCTTACATTTTACTGTTGTTCTGTAGCTAGTCTTATCTTTAACTGTTGCCATCAAATTCTTTCTGATCTATCTCAGTACCTTTTCTGTGATTTCATTGTTCAGTCTTTTCCTATACCCAACTCTCTCTCTCTCTCTCTCTCTCTCTCTCATCCTTCATTCTGTCTTGGTTTTTAGCGTCTCAGGAGTTTTGATAAATGTTCTTTAGCAAAAATTTTCTTCCTTTCCAGGTAAGTTTGCGAGACAGCTTGGATGGTTGGAGTTTTGAGGTAAGTTGGATGAAGGGATGGTTGGATGGTAGTTTAGCAGTATTACAACCATCCATCCATCGCATCTAGGACTACTACCATCACAGCTGTCAACCACCACCACTATCACCACCACAACCACTATCACCACCACTACCGCCATCAACCACAACCACTATCACCACCAAAACAGCAGCAATTCCCATCATCCATACCACAACAGCTACCAACTTCTTTACTACCACCACTACCACAATCATGTTCTCATTGGCTACAACTACACAGCTGCTACCAACACTACCAGTACCACCACCAGGACAACTACACAGCCACTACCAACACTACCAGTATCACCACCGGCAGGACAACTACACAGCTACTACCAACACTACCAGTACCACCACCAGGACAACTACACAGCTACTACCAACACTACCAGTACCACCACCGGCAGGACAACTACACAGCTACTACCAACACTACCAGTACCACCACCAGGACAACTATACAGATACTACCAACACTACCAGTACCACCACCACCAGTACAACTACACATCTACTACCAGCACTACCAGTACCACCATCACTACAACTACTACAACCACCACCACCACCAGGACAACTACACAGCCACTACCAACACTACAACTACACATCTACTACCAGCACTGCCAGTACCACCATCACTACAACTACTACAACCACCACCACCACCACCACCCCACTCCAACCACGACCACAACACCACCGGACCATCGTCTCCGCCGCCACGCAAGGTATATAGGTGCGTGGGCGTGGGCGTGGTGGCAGTGACGCCCGTGTGTGGGTTGACCCCCTTGCTCTACACTCGCTCACACACTCGCTCACTCTCTCTCTCTCTACTATCTTTAGCCCCTCTCGCTGTAGCACTACGGGGAGGTGTTGTGCTAGTGTTTGGGTTTGTTTTGGGGTTGGGATCTCTCTCTCTCTCTCTCTCTCTCTCTCTCTCTCTCTCTCTCTCTCTCTCTCAAGGAAGTTTGGTTTAGCCTTGTATGTATATGTCTTTTAGTTGCTTTTATTTGTTGATCTGTTTTTTTAATTCTTGGAGTTCCTTGTTTTTATATATGCTCTCTCTCTCTCTCTCTCTCTCTCTCTCTCTCTCTCTCTCTCTCTCTCTCTCTCTCTCTCTCTCCGTGTGCACCTTTTATTTATGTGACTTGTTAAGCTGTAGAACGAGACTGCATGTCTGCCTGACCATGTACGTAGAATTGACGCTCATGTGGACTTTTTAGTGTGTGTGGGGTTGTGGACTTTTTGTGTGTGGCTAATCATGTGCGTTTTTGTGTCCTTACATAGCGCCCATGTGTTCTTGACGGACTACAGGGGTCTGTCCTCATGAGTCATACGTACCTGTGTGTGTGTGTGTTCGGATAATCATGTACGTTTTTATGTATGGTCAGGGTTCGTGTGTATCTATATGTGCGTGTGGGTCTGCCCTAAACATGATTCATACCTACCTGTATGTGTGTGTGTGTGTGTGTGTGTGTGTGTGCGGCTAGTCATGTACGTTTATGTGTGCAGTGTCCGCAATGCTTTATGAATGGTACCTGTGTAGGATTCACTCTATTGTGTATGTGTTTATAATCTATCTTGCATGTTTGTGTGTACGTTGTTTTCCTGCATGTACACCTGTTTGTTCGTGTGTGTGTGTGTGTGTGTGTGTGTGTGTGTGTGTGTGTGTGTGGTTAGGTGTGTGTGTGTGTCTGTGTGTGGTTAGGTGTGTGTGGGGGGTTATGTGTGTTTGTGTGTAGGTTGGCGTGGGTCCGTGCACGTGATCTCGAATTTGTATCTCCTTATGTGCTTGTGTGTGTGTGTGTGCGTGCGTGCGTAGGTCGGCGTGGGTTTGTGAAGTATGTGAGGGTGTGGTGTGTGTTTTGTGTGTGTGTGTGTGTGTAGTAAACTGTGAATGAATGTCTTAGTATATACCGGTATGTTTATGGTATATAAAGCTGAATATTTATGGTGCTTAATGTATTTAGATAAGAAAGGATATATTTATATTTGTTACACGGAAATTGAAACAAGCAGAAGGTACCGTAGCTTCGAATATTAAAATAATCTAATAATAGTACTGGAGGTCATAGTAATAGTGATGAAAATAATAATGAAAAAGATTATAAAAAGTTTTGCCCTCATGATGATGATAATAATAGTAAAAAAATGGCCTTAAGGAAGAAATAATATGAGTAATATCCTAATAATAAAATCAATAATATTTTTAATTTTTTATATCCTGTTGAGGCGAAATTAAATGTCTCAAAAATATAATCACACAAAGATTCGAACAATTTTTTTTTTTCTGTCTCTAGCATGGTTTGGTTCATTCATACAGACTTAGTGTCACTTCCTTGGCGATTTAGGTTGTCTGTGATGCTTTGCTTTTTGTTCTCTAGACGATTTTATATTTTTACCAGCCGCGAAGCGAAGCTGGTAATGTTTTCAGTTTCTGTGTGTGTGTGTGTGTGTGTGTGTGTGTGTGTGTGTGTGTGTGTGTGTGTGTGTGTGTGTGTGTGTGTGTCTGCGCGCGCGTTAGCACGATAACTTCGCAACCGCTTAAGACATCATCAAATTTTACAGGTGTATAGTAGGGATGAAAATCTTTTACGAATATTGTTTCCAGTTTGTTTGTCTGTCTGTGTGTCTGTTAGCACGATAACTTCGCAACCGCTCAAGATATCATCACAAAAGTTTATAGGTGTGTAGGAGAGATGAAAATCTTTGAGTTCTAAATTGGTGAAAGTAGGTCAAGGTCTGTGTGTCTGTTACCATGATAACTTCGCAACCGCTCAAGATATCATCACAAAAGTTTGTAGGTGTGTAGGAAGGACGAAAATCTCCTACGAGCTCAAAGTTGGTAAAAGTAGGTCAAGGTCATATTCCGAGCAGCAGCAGATACGTATCGGCTTGCGGTTGGTGTGATTCTTCCCTTGGGGGTATCTGGTGTAGTTTCTTACTATCTCCAGACTAGTTTATTTTGCTAAGGAGAGACTTCGAACTGGAGTGGTTTAATATGGCCTTCATTAACACCACTACAAGGTTGCTCGCCAGAGCTGAGTAAAATCGTCTGGTAGCGCCAAAAAAAAAAAAAAAAAAAAAAAAAAAAAAAATGCTCGAGTTGATAGGGTTAAGCAATGGGTAAATTAATATAGATGGACACTAAATAGGGCTGTTAGATGATTGGGAATTGGTATAGTTATCTGTGTTGATGTTATTGGTAGGGGAGAGGATAAGAATTAGACGTTCGTACAAGATTTTGAGTAAGAAAAACAATTGAAAAAAGATTAGAGGAGAATTTGCTTAGACGGAATATTCATGGAGAGAGAATGGGTAAAGATAGAGCGATGATGTGGGTGTTTGTGTTTTGAAGGTGGGTGGAGGCGTGATAGGCCAAGAAGATGGATGGATATTGTAAATGGTGGTGTAAGGAATAGAGGTACAGGAGCTGAGGAAGCCGAAAATCTGTGAAGGGCTTAAAACGGATGGGGGAAGTGCTGTAGTTCTTTCACTTCAACCTGGCCCTGATTTTCGTCCTTTTGTAGCTTATTTCACGTAGCTCAGTGGCAGAAAAAGAAAATGCTACGGCTCTGCAAATTGTAGTGTACATATTATCTCTACTTGTGTTAATGTATTGTTATAACTCGGGGTTGTAAATGGAGAGATGGCAACTTTAGGCCAAGCTAGAGTAAAGAGAGTATAGAATGGACGGAGAAGCACACGAAAAGGGGGTGACATTTATTTAGGGAAAAATGTGGAGAAGGTAAAAAAATAAAGATGAATAATGTGGATAAGTTGAAAAAAAAAAAAAAAAAGCTGAATGTGGAGATTAAAAAAATGAGAAGAAAATGTGGAAAAGGTAAAAAAAAAAAAAAAAAGAAAGAAAAGAAAAATGTGGAGAAAGTAAAAAAAAAAATGTGGATAATGTTTTTGCTTATAAGGTGGAGCCAGGATTCCGTAGGCTAAAATGGTGTGTGAATGAGTGTGTGGACCATTTCATTCAGCATGTGTCTTGATAATTCTCCCACTTGTGTGCTTCTGTGCTGTTAAACCTGCTCTCTCTCTCTCTCTCTCTCTGTATATGTGTAGGCCGTTTTGTGTGTGTGTGTGTGTGTGTGTGTGTGTGTGTGTGTGTTTTGTCTTGTCTTCATAATTGTTACTCTTATATCTTCAGCCTGAGGACGTCATATATGTTCTGGCAGATACACGCAGATACTAGACGATTTTATCCAGGTTAGAAGACCACCGTGGTAGTGACGGGCTGTATCGACCCCATCCAGAATAATAAAATGAAATGAAATAATCCATCCATCCATCATCCAATCCTATCTTGCCCAGTGGGGAGCGTAGGAGCCCGGGGCTAGGCAGGTTGGTCCTGACATTTTGGATGAGAATGATAAAAAAATGAAAAAAATGAATTATGTCTCCCGAGCCGAACGTAATCGTCCGGATGGAACAAGAATAAGTAAAGAAAACACTATTATCATTATTTCTATTATTATTATTATATCATCATTATCATTATTATTATGAGTACCGGCAGCGATAAGCAAATGTTCATTTTTGTTATGCAACGAAGCCGGAACCAAAGGCCAAGAGCCTGCAGATTGTTCTCTCCAAGAAAAATAAGATACGGTAACAGGGCCAAATTCAAGATCTTACATATTTTCCTTTAATATTATGGTACCGTTACTTTACAATTATCCATTCCACGTGTGCTTTATTGATGCTGTGCCATAATACCCCTTGTTATTGACGAGGGTACAGCGCCATTCATGCACCAGTAAATCACCGCCTAATCCACCTGAGAGTGACATTTACACGAGTTATATTTGGCTTTATAACCTTTCTGAAACATCTACAGTCCTCTTCATCTCATCCTTAAACCAGTGCCTTACGAGAACCGCATTTTTTATTTTATTTAATGCTTGCTCTGTCTATTTTTCTTTTTATTACTTCAGGAGACTCATGGAACTAAAGGTATATTTCAGCCTCTTCCCTACAAGGATTTCTTTATATACTTCCTTGTGTGTAATCTTCAGACTATTTTCCTCACTTCATCTCCTTCACATGACGTCTTATTCATGTTTCTTGCTCTGTATTATTTTCTTCAGCTCCCTCTTTTCATTTCGAAGACTTTTTTATTCTGTAATCTTGCTGTCTAGTGTTTTATTCAGCTTACCCCATTCAACACAAGGATCCTTTTTTTATGTTTTATGTTTGTTATTTTGAAGCCAGACATATTTTACTCAGCTCAGAATAGAGTTTTTTGAGCTAGATTAAAGATGTAGCCTCCAGAAACTCCTTCACTGTTAGGGCTCTCTTTCTTGATGTGAACTATATCATTTGGTGGTAGCAGGAATGTAGTAAAAAAAATGTCATCACTTTCAGCGGGTTATAAGAAGTTCAATTTAGACTCCATTATTCTTTTCTATTTCAGTGTGTTCTCGTCTCTCTTTCTTTATGCAACCAAATGAGAGAGAGAGAGAGAGAACCCAAGGCTGAGAGTTTGCAAACTTGTCCCTTACAAAGAAAGTCAGATTCAAGATAACGTTCATTTCAAGAGACCAGGACGTACTGCATTTAGAAGACTGGAGATCATAAGCCGTGGGAAAGACAGACAAAGGAAGACAGCTGCAGAGTAGACCAGTTCCATACATGAAAGCCTCAGTAGTTACCGGCGAAGAGAGGCTGAAGGGAGTCAGTGGGAGGAAGAGAGTTGATGAATCGAGAGGCCTTTTGGCGGCATGATCATTCGGGTAGGAAGCTTACCAACGCCTCTTACTCATCGATTTATGTTTTGGCAATGACTGGTTGGTATTCTTTTGTACGCTATTTATGTAGAGTATGGCTATATTGGAAGAATCTATAAAACACAGAATTGGACAGAATGGTTTAATAAACAGAATACAGCGCTTAGGAAAAGGCATTAGGGAGCATTCTTACCCAACCAGAATACGGGCTTTTGACTCCACCCGGTTTAGAAGTGCTGTGTGTGGTGAGCCCCCCAACACGTGATAATTAAATATGATCGCCGGGCAGTAGCAGCAATAAAACATAAAATGCATTGTCGTGGCGGAGTTAAATCTTGTTCCCATTACCACCTATACACAAACAAACTTAGCTTCCTGGAAATATTCGTAGTGGGCGTTGTCGGCTTTTTGCTTTGATGTATGGGTAAAAATGCTTCTCTGAGAATTAGTGTGTATTTTGTATTTTTAACCCATTGACTACGAGGACACTGTATTCACGCTGGTTCCAGATTTTCTTTTTAAGGTTTAGGGTTTGGTGCTTTGTAATGAAAAAAAGACTGTATGCATCCCGTCCAGTTCAGTCTCTCCTCGGCTATATATATCATTCTGGTAGTTGTGAGAATATAACAAAATAAAAAATAAATAAATAATAATCCATAAATGAATAGGTAAGTGACGACATATGAGGGGTTGATTGCCAGTGAATTCCAAGGGTTTAGCGTCTTAACATCGAGAATGCATTATGTATTTTGTTCTTGCTACTGCCAGACGATTTTATTCAGCCTTCACCGTAGTAGGGAAGGGGTTAGTGAAGGCCGTATCTGTCTCCTCCAGCTCGAAAAATCTCCCTAAGCTGAATAAAATCGTCTGACGGTTGCAAGATTTAGACATAGGTAAAGTTCTCGGGATAAAAGGCTTTAAAATCGATTCAGGCATCCGTAAGTATAACATAATTGTGGTCGTCACCATCATCATCATCATCATCATCATCATCATCATCATCATCATCATCATCATCATCATCATCATCATCATCATCATCATCACCACCACCACCACCACCACCACCACCACCACCACCTCTACCACCTAAATTTATGTTTACCATTCTGAAATTCATATATATTTCAAACAGTCCGCACAAGAGTACATTCCCAATACCACCCTCATTACAAAACTCTGTGTTTATAGGTACCGCATTCTGTATTACTATCCTTGTCATATTCTCATCGCCTAGTGCTATTCTTAGAGAGTTGTGTACGATGGACCAACCAGTTCACTGTTCATAGGTTCTTTTGTGACATTTTACGTTCATATCAGACATGTGCAAACCGGCTCCTACAGTACATACATACATACACCGGTATACACAAACATCCTTCCAGCCATACATACATACGTACAGTACATTCTTTCATCCATACATAAGATACACACACATACACAACCCTGCCACGAGGCCCATACACCGCCCACAAATCCCAGTATATATAAACCCTGCTCCCATACACACCCATACAAACAGCCATATACACATCAGGGGATACAAGGCGGCCTAACTACCCCATCCCATCCCATCCCCCGTTTATCCTGGGAATCGTTTTATTCTTAAAGAGGGTCCCCTGCACTTCTTCCTTACTAGCATATTTCTTTTTTATATGTCGTTTGTGTTTTCCTTCGTGGTATTTGTGCAGTACTGAGAGAGAGAGAGAGAGAGAGAGAGAGAGAGAGAGGTATTTATGCATTATGCCATAAAATGAAGAGATCTAAATAAATAAGGAATACTAAAATGTAATCTACAAAATAAATCGTTAAGAAAAAGGTGTTAGGAACTGCTAAGCTGACGGGAAGAAGGGTGTGGGGTCTATTATGTGATGTGATTTTGTCCCGAGGGTGGGATGGGACAAGTGTATGGGATAGGCTGGTCGTGGATAAGGGACGGTTTTGTGTGAGTGTGGGGGAGGGGATTAGGGGAATAAGAGAGAGAGAGAGAGAGAGTGTGTGTGTGTGTGTGTGTCTGTATGTACGGCATATAAATGTGTGTGTTTGTGTGTAAAATTTTCACATATGCAGAGAACCCACAAGTTGTATTTAACCCTTTCAGTACAATGACGTCTTTCCACTTCATTCTGATGGCTATTTAACTTAACCCTTTCAGCTCGAGTCTGTCTTACTTTTTTTTTTTATTAGTGCCGTCTTCACACAATTACACTCTTAAACATAAGAACATAAGAAGAGAGGATAACTGCAGTAGGCCGGTTGGCCCATGTTAGGCAGCTCCTAGAAGAGTAACTGAACTACTAGAATGAGATAAGGATAGCAAAGAAGGCGGCTCTCCCCCGCCCTCCAAACCCTCCAGCCGAAGCCGGCAGGAAAAAGTCAGAAAGAACACCACGCCGCATAGAAAAACTGGCGTGGACATTTTACAGGAAAGTGTGAAAGGAGAATAGAGACTTTCATAGTGTAACCTGAAAAGAAAAAATTTTTGAATTAGTATTGGTTATAAGATTTTCTTTATTCTATATCCACCCCTTATTTGTCATATGCTTATCTAGCCTATGCTTGAAACTCTCAGTGGAAGAGGCAGCAACTGCTTTACTAGGTAGCTTATTCCATTCGTCTACTACTCTATTACCAAACCAATTTCTACCGATTTCCTTTCTGAAACGGAATTTTTCTAGTTTGAAACCATTATTTCTAGTTCTATCCTGTATGCTCACTTTAAGTACCTTGCTAATATCTCCCGTCAGTCCAAATACGTATCGTACACTTTATTCTTTCTATACCTATCTATTTTATCCAGGTAAAGAAAGGCCTCTCGTACTGAAAGGGGGGGGTAAGGAGGTCTGTAACTAACCCCTCCAGCCAGAAAAATCCCTGAAGAAAATCGTCTGAAGATAGCAAGACTAGGCAAAAAATCGTCAGAGTGAAGGATTTAATAAATTTTTTTTTTCCCCCTTGCGTCTGGAGGTAACAAGAAAAAATTAAAACTAAAGCGTCCTCGTAGTGAAGTGGTTAAGAGATGCCTTGCAGTGGACGAATTAAAAGGACTCTTCATTAGTATGCGCGTGTGTACTTTTGCCTGGTGTGTACGTCTTAATTCCTGTCATGTACACTTTGTCAGTACTTAGCCGTGCATAATCTGTGTGCACATCGTAACTTCCGTGTCGCCCTTTTCTTTATGTCGTTTTGTGCGTACCCATTGTGTATGTGAGCGTTTTTGTGTGTGTACCCAGTGTTTTCTTTTGCCTGTGTGTGTGTGTTTGTGTTTAGATCTGTGTGCGTTTATACTGCCGCCCGTGTATGTGTCTTTATGCTGTATGTTTGTTAAGGATGTGTGAGTGTACGTGTGTCCGCCCTTGCGTGTGTACCCAACGCGCGTGTGTGG
Source organism: Coenobita brevimanus (assembly GCF_032717465.1). Taxonomy (NCBI): domain Eukaryota; kingdom Metazoa; phylum Arthropoda; class Malacostraca; order Decapoda; family Coenobitidae; genus Coenobita; species Coenobita brevimanus. The sequence goes on along the minus strand of NC_137056.1, from coordinate 12,341,474 downwards.
GCGTCTGTCCGCGTGTGTACCCTTGTTCGTGTGCATGTGTGTGCGTTAGTGAAGACAGGTGTGGGTTCTACCTGTCCGTCTCACCTGTATGGCCTTATTAAGAACACCTCACCTTTTGTTGTCACTCTTGTATGTTGTTTAGATCGGCACTGATAGTAGTTGTGATGATAAGGTTAATGATTAAGATTATAATGAGCCTGAATATATAACTAACCAAAAATTGAGAATACTGATGCTTAGAAGTTATTATAATGCTAAAGGTGATAATCAACACTGGCTGCCGCAAGTTACCAAAGACTAAAAAAAATATTGTCTGGAGTCGTGAATAAAATATACTAGCTCAAAATTAAGTAAAAAAAAAATAGTATTGATAATGACTAATGTTAATAATATGTAGATTTATTTAACCTTTCATTGGGAGTTAGGTAAATATCATCGTCTGCCATTAAGTAAAACAAATATAAAAAATGAAAGAAATAGCTTACTCAGGATAGATTTATATATATTTTCCATAGCAAAATAAAATAATTGAATTAGCCCGACTAAAATTCTCAAGTGTGAAATTACTGTTTAAAAGATAGAGTTTTATTATGCATAGTGCTAGAGTTTTATTACGCATAGTGCTCTAATTACAGTATAGTCTTGTGGTGAAAAGGAAGAGTATGGAGAAGAGGAAGGATGGGTAACAAGGATGGGAAATGGTACGGAGAGAGAGAGAGAGAGAGAGAGAGAATATGCAGATCTAATTTTCTCATATACAGCTTTAGTTACTTTTTTGTGGCCTACCCTAATTTACACAACAAATTAAATGATCCCGTCTCTTGTCAGGATTTAGGACTTGAACACGACAACGCCCTCTGTATACCCAAATGTCAGACGATTTTGTTCAGCTGGGGGGAGGATTGAGGGATTAATGTAGGGAGGGATTAATGCAGATAGGCTTGTAATCCCCTCTAGTATGAGGTGTTCCCCTAATTTAGATATTCTCGTCAGGGGAGAGGAATGAAATATAGGAGAAAACTTAGAATGCGTCATGGTGCTGACAAATTAGCCTCTTCACCCCGATAACGTCTTTTGAAATATATTAGTGACACCTGAAGTAGATATTATTTAACTTTGCATAGATTATATTATTTAGCTTTGCACAGAGTATATTATTTAGCGTTGCATAGATTTAGCTTTGCATAGATTATATTATTTAGCTTTGAATAGATTTAGCTTTGCACAGATTATATTATTTAGCTTTTCATAGATTATATATTATTAGCATCGCATAGATTTAGCTCTGCATAGATTATATTATGTAGTTTTGCATAGATTTAGCTTTGCATAGATTATATTATTTAGCTTTGCATAGATTTAGCTTTGCATAGAATACTGTTTAGCATTGCATAGATTTAGCCTTGCATAGATTATATTACTTAGCATTGCATAGATTATATTATTTACCTTTGCATAGATTTAACTTTGCATAGATTTTTCAACGTGGAGGAGTGAGATATAGCCTTCGTTAACTCCTTCGCTAATTAATACCTCTTCTTAATTGTTCAAAACATTGTTGTGGTGGCAAAGGTGTAGCAGGTCACCGGAATGAAGGGGTTGCTGGTATATCAGTGTCATCATTAATCAGAATAGCAGTGTCATCATCAGCATTACGCCGCCATCACTAGCGAAAGTCATTCATCACCCTTTTCAGTGTTTGCCCTTCATCTTCATCATCATCATTATCATCATCATCATTAGCCTTACTGCTATTATCATTCTATTTTTTGCTGTATCTTTCTCACTTATCTTACCAATATAACCCATATCATCATCATCATCATTGTCGCCAGTCTTCATCGTCAGTTTTTATTACAATCCCATAAAATTCCCATTGTTTACTATCATCATTATAACAACCATCATCATCATCATCATCAGCATCAGCATCATCTTTATCATCATCATCATCATCATCACCACCACCACCACCACCACCACCACCACCACCACCACCACCACCACCACCACCACCACCACCACCACCACCACCATCATCATCATCATCATCATCATCATCATCATCATCATCACCACCACCACCACCACCACCACCACCACCACCACCACCACCACCACCACCACCACCATCATCATCATCATCATCATCACCATCATCACCACCACCACCACCACCACCACCACCACCACCACCATCATCATCATCATCATCATCATCATCATCACCACCACCACCACCACCACCACCA
>NC_137056.1:12304222-12336722 GCF_032717465.1 Coenobita brevimanus | reverse complement strand
AAGAAGAGAAAAATGACTGAGCAAAGAGAAAAGAGGAGGGGAAGAAGGAGCGTGAGAAGAGTGTAATAATATTGATGAAGGATGAAAGGAAGGAGTGAAAGGGAAAGAAATGATGAGAGAGGAAAAAGAAATGTGAACTGAAGGAGGGATTGAAGGGAGGAGGTAAGAGGAAGAGGGAGAGAAGAGAAGTAGAGGGAAGGGAGAATGTAAGAGTAGAGTGGAGGAAGGGAGAAGAGAGAGGAGGAGGAGGGAAGAAGGATGCAGGGAGAGAAGAGAAGGAAGATATGAGGGAAAGGAGAAATGGAAGAAGGGAATGAAAGGAGAACAGGAAGAAATGAGGGAGAGAAGAGGAAGAAAGGAGGGAGAGGAAAAGAGGAAGAAGGGAAGGAGAGGAGAGGAGGAAGGGTGGGAGGGAAGGTATTGTATATTGTAATCGTATCATGTAACCAGTCTCATCTTCCTCCTCTTGACATTCTTCTCTCTCTCTCTCTCTCCATAGCAAGTATTAGAATGGCGTCCTCGGGCTGGAGAGGTTAATCATTTCCCAATTCTTTCACGGCTGAGTCAGTGACATTTATTTATTTATTTATTTATTTATTTTTATTTTTTATACATTTCGCCACCCGTGCATTCATTCCCACATTCATTCATGCATTTCCGCTCACGCTCGTCCTTCATTTTCCCCTGTCTGTTTATTCATTGCCTTATTCACTCATGCGTTTACGTGTACACCTACGTTCATGACTCATTTTTATTATTATTATTATTGTTAGTATTATTATCATCATTACTATTACTGCTACTACTACTACTACTACTACTACTATTTTGTGGTTCTGAAAGGCAGTCGTGTTGTTTCATATAATTTTGTCATTCATGTCAGTATATTATTTTCTTCATTTAGTTATTTCCGTATGTCCTTTGTTCATTGTGTGTTCCAACTCTTTAATTTTTCCATACATGTCACCTCATTTTCACATTCATTCGTTCACTCATTTCCGCCTCATTTATTTTTATATTTTCACATTTTCACATAAATTCATTCAGTTCTCTTCCTTTAATTGCCTCCGCCAAGGAGGTTATGTTTTCACTCCTGTCCGTTTGTTTGTTTGTTGATTGGTTGGTTTGTGAGCAAGATTGCACAAAAACTACTGGACGGATTTCCACGACACTTAGTAGGAGAATGGGCCTTGGCCCAGAACAGACTCCATGTTATTTTGGTGAGGATCCGGATTAAGGTGCGGATCCAGGATTTTTTTTTTTTTTTTTCACTTTAACATTGCGAGATAGGGCGTTTTTCGACATTTTCGTAAAGTATTCAGTGAATATTGCATGGATCTTGATGGAAAAATCAGGCATATATAGGATGTTGGTATCTACGAATGTGTACTGTTTGGCGCGGATCCATATAAAATTCCGGATCTAGCTGATTTAAATATGGGGGGGTAGTCTTTTTCCAGCCTCCGTACAGTAACAAATGCACTGTTTGATATGCACTGTTTTGTTGGCTGTTACAGTGAGTAAAATAATTATAATTAAGAGTTATGGGCAGTTTGAAATTATGGTGTTACAACTTACAGGGTTATTAGTTTGATATTGGATTAGACGACTGAATTAAAAGGAACTGCATGTTGGGCTTTGGTGGAGGTATGCACTGTACTGAGAGCCATCCTAGTTTAGCTCTGTTATTCGATCACTTATTCTTTGCCACGTTCATTCATTCGTACTTTTCCACGTTCATGCATTCATTTCCGCGCTCGTTCATTCCTCTTGCACTTTTCCAGGCTCATTCATTAATTTCCACGTTCATTCAATAATTTCCATTCTCATTCATTCGTATATTTTCACCCTTATTCATTCTTATATTTGCATCTTCATTCATTTATTCAGTTACTTCCACTTATTCATTAATTCATTTATTTCCACTCATTCATTCATTTATTTCCACGCGCATTCATTCATTCATTCATTTCCACTCTCATTCATTTATTCATTATTTTCGACGCCGTTCATTCATTTCCACGCTCAGTCATTCGTACATTTCAACTCTCATTCATTCATTTTCTTGTAATCTGGTATGAGGGTTATCAAGTATCAGGCTTATCAAGGATCTGGATTAGCGTAATTATTTAATCAGGTAGGCTTAGGTAGACACACCTGGATAAGCAGAGAGAGAGAGAGAGAGAGCGAGAGAGAGAGAGTTTGGTATGGCTGGGTATGTGACTAAGTATGGCCTTTGGTGTGTGTGTGTGTGTGTGTGTGTGTGTGTGTGTGTGTTTCAAGGCTGCCCTGTGTTTGACAAGTGACCACCACACCCTTCATTCTCTCATTGTTTTCACTCTGTTTCCTTTTTCTCATTTCTTCCTCTCCCAGTCCATTTTTCCTCGCCATTATTTTCCTCTTTACCTTTCCTCCCTCCCTCCCTCTTTCATCAGTCCTCTTGTCTATTTTCCTCCACTTCCTCCCCTTTCTTCTTCTCCCTTTATATTCTCCATTTTCTTTAATTTATATAATTCAGTCATCACTAATCTTCCTCATTCCTTATCTCTGTTATCTCTCTCCGTAGTAGTGCCAGTGCTGTTTGGATATCACAGTGAGGTGAATTGTTAAAACGGAAAAGATGATACAGACGTTAAAATAAAGAGTCAATAATGTGTATATCAATGACATTTTATGATGAGCCAGATGAATTCGTCTCTAAATTCTTTAATGTTTGATAGATAGCTAGATAATGCAGTAATAAGTGAGCAGGACCGGCTGAGGATATAACCTGGCCACAGTAAAATCACTGAGTGGCCAGGTTATTGGACTATGCCATATGGTGTTGATAAATGTCAGCTCCACCAAGTAGGGAATCTCTGTAAAAAGTTCAGTCCTCTTGCCGCCTCCATACGATTTAATTAAACTTACGAATGACCTCTCGTACTCAAGGGCATATTGAAGACTTTACCAAATCTATCCAGTGCGAGAAAATTCTCAGTAGCAGATTATAACTTGGGAATAGGAAGAATATATCGTAAAAGACATTCTCTAGCTGAAGAAGTTGAATATGAAATGCTGAGGCATCAGATAAAACAAACTTCATCCATCAAAGATTTGAGGGTGAGAATTATCACGTCGTCGGAAATAAAAATTTTTTCTAGCATTGGAACTAAGTATACAGTGCTGTTTTTGTGCTGAAGTCATGCCCAACCCCACTCAGAATTCGTGTGTTGTTCTGTGATCATCACGTGTGTAAGGGCACTGAGTGAATGCAATCAAGGAAAACAAAGCTAATTTCCACTCTGAAACAAATTTAATTAAGAAATTGTGAGAGAGCTCGATTTGCTCTCCCAGCAAAGCACCGACTCAGAGGCATGGTAACTAACTGAATGTTAGAGATATTAAAAGTATATAGTAACACAGATATGCTGTGACACTTTATTTACTCTGCGCCAGCACTTGTTACCTGATGTAGCAGAGTATAGCTGAGAGGCTACAGAGAAAATTTAGATACCTGAAGTCCTGTACTTCTTTACAAACGATATCGTAGACGAATGGGACACATTCCTGGATTTTTTTTTTTTTTTTAGAGTCAAGCTCGTCTGTTATGCGTCTGTTATGTGTCTGCCTTACACTTAGGGCATGTCCAACACAACCTCCCTGACGCATCATATCCCAAAGAAATCATGTATGAGTAGAGAAACATACCAGGCCTCTCTCAGCTTAGGATTACTAGCTGGCAGAAGAAAGTCGGAAATAAAAGTGGTGAAGCAGTTGGCGAATTAACATCCGTGACTGTACAAAGCCCACCATAGAGAAGTTAAGAACCGCTTAGGGCAACACTTAGCAGTAAACAGGATAACATAAATGATATACAACCCAAATAACACTTGAAGTTACACATTAATGATAGTGTAGCCTGCTGTAGTAAAAACTCATCTTCTTTGATTACCCTAATATACCATTATAGTCGGTTTTATCCTCGAAAGTCTTTAGCCATCTTACTCCAGGGCATTGCATACATAGAAAGTAAGGTTATTACTAAGTTACATGATTCATCTGTGTACACGGATGCTATTGTTTTAACACGAAAAGTAAAAAGAAATGGTGTATAATTTACGCTAATATGTGTAGAGTATGTCAGTATTAATAAATGTATGATTGAAAATACTGAAAATATCAAATCAGTACATGGGCAGTAGTATTAATTTTATACCTTAAGTTACTAGCTTCATTCCTGGTTCCAATTTCTTCGTTCCTGTAAAATTTCCTTCAGGTATATCAGTCCTTCAACGTGTTTCTTCTACCTGTAGTCCACGACGACCAGCTTCTTGACGGAGAGATTCAACTGTGGGGGAGAATCTTATGTTTTATTTCATTTTTTTTCCTGTCCTTAAACTTGTGTAATAAAAGTGAATGCGTAACTAGGAAGGCCGGCTCTCTCTCTCTCTCTCTCTCTCTCTCTCTCTCTCGTGTGTGTGTGTGTGTGTGTGTGTGTGTGTGTGTGTGTGAGAGAGAGAGAGAGTTATTGTTCAATGGAGTTCTTGATAAGATAAGCGATTGAGTGTCCCGTGAGAGAGAGATAGAGTATGAGAGCATATAAGGCGATTAGAGAGAGAGAGAGGTAAACAGGGAGATAATAAGGAAACCTCAGTTTTGTGAATCTAGGCTCTCTCTCTCTCTCTCTCTCTCTCTCTCTCTCTCTCTCTCTCTCATATTTTCTCTTGTTGACCTCATTAATATTATCTAACACACACACACACACACACACACACACACACACACACACACACACACACACAATTCTCTCTCTCTCTCTCTCTCTCTCTCTCTCTCTCTCTCTCTCTCTCCTACGTAGTGGAGTCTCTTACTTCATTCTTACCTCCTTTTCCGTCTCCTTCATACATCACTCACTCTCCTCCCTCCTTTCTTACCTTTCCTCCCTTCTTTCCTCCTCTCCCTCCCTCTCTCCCTTGCTTCCTCCATCAAAGGGGGAAGTAACATGTGAAGCGCCTATGTAATATTCATAAACTTCCCTCCCCTTTCTCTTTCCTCCCCCTCCCCTCCCTTTTCCCCTCCCCCTCCCCTCTACTTACACACTTAGGCAGGGGTAATTTTTCACATTCCCTCCCTCCCTCCCTCCCTCTCCCCTCCCTTTCCCCTCACTCTTCCATTCCTCCCCTCCTCATTTCCCTCCTTCACTTCCTCCCTCCTCTCTCTCTCTCTCTCTCTCTCTCTCTCTTTTCTTGTCTCTCGCCTCTCTCCGTCCATCCCTTCTTCCCTCCGTTCTTTTCAATTTTCTCTTCACCTTTCCTCCCCTTCCCTTCTTACCTTCCCCGTTTTCATTGTTCGTCTCATTTTCTTTCTCCTTCCCTCTCATCTTACTTCCTAAACAATCGCTCTTTCAGTAACACTCATTTTCCCTGTTTCTCTCTCTCTCTCTCTCTCTCTCTCTCTCTCTCTCTCTCTCTCTCTCATTTCTCAATTTTCTTTCCTCCCCTTTTCCCTTATGTTTTCTCATTCACTTTTCTCATCATTATCGGCTCCTGTCCTGTCAGCTCCCCTCCTTTCCTCTCCTCCTGACTCCTCTCCTCTCCTCTCTTCTCCTCTTCTGATCTTCTTTCTTCTCCCTTCCTTTCTTTCCCTTCCTTTGTCTTCTATTTCCTTCCCTTCTCGTTCGTCCTCCTCTCGCCTCTCTTTTTTTCTTCTTTACTCTTCTCCTCCTTTCTCTTCTTTTCTCTCCTCTTCCTTCCTATTTTTCTTGTGTTCTCTGCTCTTCACTACCTTCCTCTCCCCTTTTGTCTCCTCCTCTCCCCTCTTCGCCTTTTCTCTTCTGTCTTTTTCTCATCTCGCCACTCCTGCGCTCGTCTCTTCTCTTCTCTGTTTTCCTCACCTTTTCTCTTCTCTTCTTGATTTCTTTACCTTATCTTCTTTTCTCCTTTACTGTACCCCCTCTACTCCTCTCCTCTTTACCCTCCTCTCTCTCTCTCTTCTCTTCCCTTCTCTTCTTTTTTCTTTTCTTTTCTCTTCTCTTCTCCTCTCCTCTCCTCTCCTCTCCTCTCCTGTCCTCTCCTCATCTCTTCTCTTCTCTTCCTCTCCTCTCCTCTCCTCTCCTCATCTCTTCTCTTCTCTTCCTCTCCTCTCCTCTCCTCTCCTCTCCTCCTCTCCCATCATCGCCAAATACCCTTGTTTTCAGCCATAAATATTTGGATAACGTGCAGGGAGGAGAGAGAGAGAGAGAGAGAGAGAGAAATCGGAGGAATAAGTGGCGGAAGAAAGGAAGTAAAGCAGTACAGTAAATGAAAGATTATGTTCCCGTATGCAGAGAGAGAGAGAGAGAGAGAGAAGGAGGGAAGGAAGACATGGATAGATTGAAAGGAATAACAGGATTAAATGAAGGAAGATTAGAGAATGGAAAGGAGCGATGATGAATAAAGGCCTTAAGAATAAAACTAACAGGCAGATAATTGGATAGCCCCGGAAATAATACACGTCCTAATCACACAAACACGCGGAACAGGAACAGAACAGGATTATTGCAGTTTCCTCCCGTGTTCCTGTGTGGTAGTGAGTGTTCCCTTCGTCCTTGCCTGTAAAAATTCAATGCCATTTTTTTTTTTTTTTTTTTTTTTTTTTTTAATGTGGCGTGGTTTTCCGTCTCACCTTTCCCTGTCTGTTTCGGCTGGAGAGTTTGGTGAGGAGAGCTGTCACCTTTACTTTCTTTGTCTGCCTCGTATTGGCTTACTGTTGTTTTTATTATTATTATTATTATTATAGATTGCAGACCATCCCGAGGAGCGGCTCAGTCCGTGTTTCTCTCACTGACGATTTTCGGACGCGAGGTGCTTCACTCCCGAAGGCATTAGCATCTTTAGCCTAGTCACATCACACCACACACATTATCATCCCACACCACACCACACAAATCACCCACCACACCACACCACACCACAGCAAGAGTCCCGAATCTCCCCATCTGGTATTTTTTGAGCTGTACTTGTTTTGGTGTGTTGCTGTGAGTTTGTTGTGTCCTAAGATTATCCTTTCCATTGCATTATTTTCGTGAAACTCCCAGACTTGCCTTGTAATCAATATAAGAGCATAGGATAATGTTAACTGGACCGTTTCCCTCATGCTAGGTGGGTCAAGTTAGGTTCTAGGAGTTTGAGCCGCAAGACGAAAATACTCACTGATGATAAAATTCTGTATGTAGACCTAAATCAGTATTGTGTGACTGATCTACTGTGATGAGTGGATAAGTTGGGTGGAAGCGTGAATTGTGTATTTTCTCAGTCGTTTCGGGCGACACGGAACACATCTTCAGAGAGATTGAACAAGAAAGATCAGAGAGTTTCAGACCTGAGGCAATTGTACCACTGAACAATCCCTTCTCTGTACATGCCGCATCCTGATTGGCTCTCCCTAGGTTAATCCTGTCAGCTAAACCCACTCCCTCCTGTGACATCAGTGATATATATTCCCTGCAAGTTTGGATAGACAGAAAAAGCCATTTCTCTGATTAGTTGCAGTTTTTACACAAACTTGTCCTGCCCCCAACATTTATCTCCTATATTCATCAAGACCTTTTTCAATTACTGCAATTTCTTCTCATTGTGACAAATGTTTGATCAATGTGAGGAATGTGTAAGTCCAGGAAATTGCATAGTCTGTGCTTACCTACTGTATACACGATCAAAAAACTGTCTTTACACAGGTGATCGATGATGTCACAGTGAGCGTTGTTGCTGTTCGCGTTTTCTTCCTAAAGCAAACATTTTTGAATGATATTTTATTCCACACAATGTACCGTATAAACTTCATACTTTGTGGTGTATTAATAATAATAACAGGCATGCACATCACAGGAGTGACTCAGATGGTTCGTCCACTGCTTCAAAACGTAAAGATGGGAAAGTGTAAAGATTTGTGTGTGTGTGTGTGTGTACATAACATTAATTTCGTGTTCTGTCATCCTTGTCTCCATGCCTCGTCTTGTTTCTTTTATGTACTCTCTGGTCATCTATCACACGGCATGCGGTAGGTTATATTAACCTCATTTTAAAATCCTTCCTCTTTGCCTTTGATTATTTCATCTCTCTTTAACTCCTGATGAAGTTGCGATCCTCATTTTTTTTTTTTTTTTTTTTTTTGAAATGCTCGTATTTGTTAAGAACTGAAACTTTACCTGTGTTAGCGACAGTTTTCATTGACCACATACATTTTCTCTTTATTGTAATGATGTGTTCTTACCCCGTAATGAGTTGTTATCCTGTGTACAAAACATACACCGTGATAGGCACTTTAGATGCTTTCATTGAAGGACTTGAACATGGATGGTTATGTAACATTTTTGTAACGATTCTTTTATATTCATCTCTTACTATGTTTAATACGTCAGTTGCTTAACTGAATCTCCTCCCCAAATCCACTAAAAACAATTTATCCATCAGCAAACCCAACATTCCATAACACTCATCTGCATCGTCATCTTGGTCCAAATTTCTTAAAATGTTGGATTGGCTAGCAGTTTTGGGGAAGTTGTGTCGTTTTATAACAGTCCTTATTATTGGCGTCTTTGTCGCTGTAATTGAGTTTTTAGGTCTTGAAACTGACTTTGTTATTTTATTACTATTATTATTTTTTTTTATGAGAGAACAATCATACTGTCCTCTGGCCTTTGGTTCCTTCTTCCTTGCATTAAAAAAAAATATCAACTTAAATTTCGTTTCATAGCATTAAGTACGTTTTATCCACATCTTGTCTTCAGAGCACATCCTACCGACGAACAAACAAACGCATACAGAGGAGAACAGAAAGTTCTTCCATCCTTAGTGTACACGAGGCGTGTATAATAAAGATAAAAAAGCAGTTAAACGGGAGAAAGTAAATGGTAAAGGAAAATAGTAGCGTATATATATATATATATATATATATATATATATATATATATATATATATATATATATATATATATATATACACCAATATATATTCAGAGAGAGAAGGTGGGAGGTAAAGAAAAAATGGGAGGGGAGAAGAAGAAAAGAATAAGAGGTAAGAATGAAAAAAAGAAGATAGGGTAAGGATAAAATGGGTAAGGTAGAGGAAACGGAGAGAGAGAGAGAAAGAGAGAGAGAGATTGACGATGGTTATAGATGCGAAGGGCTCGAAGATAGGCCTTATTGATGAGGGTGTTGATGGCGGTGAGGAAGGGCTGGGGAGGTGAAGGCTGAGGGATTGTCTTTTGGTGAGAGAGAGAGAGAGGGTTATACTTTTGCTTTTCCCTCAAACATCTCAGATTTCTTTATTTAACCCCCCCCTCTCTCTCTCTCTCCTCCTCCTCCTCCTCCTCCTCCTCCTCCTCCTCCTCCTCCTCCCATATGCGGTGGGTTATATAAAGCTTCTGTTTGTAAATACGGTGGTTAGTTACCCTTGTTACTTCATTGTTAGCCCAGGGTCATGGTGGTGGTGGTGATTGTGGTGGAAATGGTGGTGATTGACGGTGATGGTGGTGATTGTGATGGGAATGGTGGTGATTGTGGTGGAAATTGTGGTGAATGGCGGTGGTGGTAATGGTGATTGGCGGTGGTTGTGGTGGTGGTGGTGATTGTGATGGGAATGGTGGTGATTGGTGATGGTGGTGATTGTGATGGGAGTGGTGGTGATTGGCGGTGGTGGAGGTGATTGTGATGGGAATGGTGGTGATTGGCGGTGGTGGTGATTGTGATGGGAATGGTGGTGATTGGCGGTGGTGGTGATGGTGGTGATCGGTGGTGGTAGTGATTGTGATGGGAATGATGGTGATTGGCGGCGGTAGTGGTGGTGGTCATTGTGGTGGGAATGGTGGTGATTGGCGGTGGTGGTGATTGGCGATGGTTTTGGTGGTAGTGGTGATTGCGGTGGAAATGGTGGTGATTGTGATGGGAATGGTGGTGATTGCCGGTGGTGGTGATTGTTGGTGCTTTTTTCGTCGTTAGATTGGTGGCTGGAGTAGGAGTAGGTGGTAGTAGTGTTTATGGTGGTGATTTTGGTGGTGATTTGGTGGAGATGAAAGTATTGATGTTAATATTTCCTTCTTTTTCTTTTCCCCCTCCTTTTCGTGTTTTTTTTTTAATCATCCTTCCTTTGTTTCTTCCACGTCTTCCCTTCTCTCTCTTCCTTCTTTCTCTCCCTCTCCTGTCCCCTAATTTCTTCCATTTCTTTCCTTCTTTCCTCCCTTTCCCTTTTTTCCTTTCCCTCCCTCCCCCCTTCCCCCCTGTGTGTGATGTGGGGTATATAAAAGACCTGCTTGTAAAGACAGCGGTTGGTTACCCTTGTTACCACAGTGTTACCAGAGGGCGGTGGTGGTGGTGGTGGTGCAGATGTGATGGTGGTGGTGGTGGTGATTGGTGGGATTTGTTGTGATGGTCGTGGTTGTGAAGGTGGTGAGGGTAATGTGATGGTGGTGGTGGTGGTGATTGTGGTGCTCTTGGTGGTAATTGCGGTGGTGTGGTGGAAGTGGTAGGGATTGTGTTCGTTGTGGTGGTAGTAATTTTGGAGGTGGTGATAGTGGTAGTAGTAATGAATAGGACAGTTGATGAATCTGTAGTGATGTTTTCAGTTATACAGTAGTGGTGGCCATGCAAGTAGCTGTCGAGTGATGGCAGTGGCAGTGGTGATGGTTTTGACTGTATGGTGATGGTGAGAGTAGTGGTGATGATGATGGCATGATGGTGGTTATGGTGATGATGATGGTGATGATAATTGTGGTTTTGGCGGTGGTGGTAATATTGGCGATTGTGACTGGATGTGACTGTACATGGTGAAGCTGGTGAGAAAAGTTACTTGGTTTGGTAGTGGGTAAGTCTCTGTTCAAAGACAAAATTCATCTATCTTTCTGTTTATCTTCATTAATTTATATGTATCTGTCTGCGTGATCGTCTGTATCAGTAGCTGGGTGTACCTGCTTCTGTATCCCTACCTGAAAATGCTAATATAAATACAAAAAGTCTTCTTGATGTCCGAATTGATATATAATTTTGCCGTTATTATGCTGTTTGCTCATCTTTGTGTGTTCCATTTCTCAGATTGTTACCCTTCCATCACACCTTTATTAATTTTCGTCTAACCCGGTAGTTTTTTTTTTTTAGTAAATAGACCCAGACATCTATGACATTTTATTTTGGATTTAAGTCTTTGAAAGGGTTTAGTGGGGTGAGAGTTCAAACTCTGGAAACATACAGTATTTAGTCAAATGTCAAATGTGGCAGTGCGAATCCGTAGAGTTTACCAACTTTTGCCAGGAAGTGTGGAGAAATTCGCATCTTTCGAGTGACATATACTCGTGTGTGTGTGTGTGTGTGTGTGTGTGTGTGTGTGTGTGTGTGTACAGTGTGTGTGTGTATATATATATATATATATATATATATATATATATATATATATATATATATATATATATATATATATATATATATATATATATATAAAATATGTGTGTGTGTGTGTGTGAGAGAGAGAGAGAGAGAGAGAGAGAGAGAGAGATCATCCTTCATTCCCTTGGGAATCTTTGATTTATAGAGTATTTTTTATTCTCTAATCATCTAATCTGTTCCCTTAGTATAAATTTGTAAATATTTTTAAAACGTCAGAAATGGAGACTGATGAAACTGACTGGATGACAGTTAACCCCGTCAACTCGAGGACGTAATTTTAGTATATTGTTACCGGCACGCTCTTCTTTTTACCTTACAATAGACTGCTTGTATTGAAGGGCTAATGGCGGCCTGTGTCTGACTTGTTCAGTTTGATTAATCTTTCCTACACTGAAAAGAATAGTTTGTTAGGCGCAGGAATAAAGAGAACAATACATGATGGCCCTGGAGAGGGTAAAGTGCTTTTGTGAGTGGTAATGGCGGGCATATAGAGATAGGTCAGGCTCCACCTCATTAGTGATAATTGGGGTCATTAGGCAGTAACAAACACCTGTGGGCAGGATGGAGGGAGTTGCAGTTGATGGATGGATGGATAGATAGGTAGATAGATAGATAGATAGATGGAGGAGATGGATGGATCAATGGAGAAGCAGGCGGTAGATAGAGTGGTAGATAATGATGCGTTGTTTTATCAATATAAAATAGAGATATACCTTTATGTAACTGATTCATGTGTGAATACTTAACCTACCGGTAAATATTTATATGATGGAAGGATTAATAGTGATAAGTGGAAGAACAGATAGAGGGAGAGTTAGGTAGATATTTTAAAAGACAGGCTGATAAATGATAAATAAACGTTTAGATGTAGGCATCTAAAATAATACCTGTTTATTTTGATAGCTTGGTGATAGGTACAGATAGATAGACTCATGAGTGATGATAACACGAGAATGCGACTCACCCCAATACAGATACAGACATTAACCTCTTCAGCCCGAGCGGCATTATTGTTGTTGTTGTTATTATTATTATTATTTCTGCCTTATGACGATTTTATTCAGCTTTGGGGAGACCTTTCATCCTGTAGAGGATGTAATTGCGAGTTTCCAACCTCTTCCCTGGGAGAGGTTTTCACAGTGTTAAATAAAATCATCTGAAGGTAGCAAGAGTGAAAAACAGAAAAAATAAAAAAACATGGAAATGAAGAGGTTGCGTGTGTACAGTGAGCAACAGTAGTCGTGTCGCGGTTTTGTCCGAAGATTAAATGTACCTCGTGAAACATTATGAACCGTCCGTATGACAGACGGCAGAATGTACCAGACGCTTAGCCCGTTAGCTTATGTTTTCACCAAATTTCACGACACGATTATTGTTGCCTACTGTACACTCAGTGTCTTGGTGGGAAATAGGGTTATGATGATGATGATGGTAATTTGACGTTGATAATGTTGATGGTAATGAAAGTGATGTTGGTGATTGTACTGATGATGGGGAGGTGGACATAGATGACAACGACGATGATGTTGATGATTTGTAAACATTCGTGATGCCAGGAATGTTCGTATAATTCACATCACAGTGACAGCTTTTTGTCTTCATCGTGAAGCGAAGAGCATGTGAAAGACGCCCCTGCTTGCTTTGTTGTTACCTCCGCCAACGAAATAGGACGGAGATTATGTATTTACTCATGTCTCTTTGTGTACAAGATAGCTAAAAAAAAATTTGTCATCTGATTTCAATGAAACTTGGTGGATAGGTGAGCAGTGGGTAAGAAAGAGTTGATTAGAGTTTGATTTGGATCCGCATACCGGAATAAACATAAATTTCATTGATGTAGGAGGAAGAATGCCCTCTGTGAGAGCTTTGTTCGTACTGGGAAACTATCTTGACATGAAACATTGCCACGTCCATACCGGGAAACACACTGTACAACGCCCATATCCCCGTGGATGGACTCGTTATTAGAGCATTTGCCCATTAAAACCTGGAGTACGATTACGTCTTTTCTTCTTATATCGTATTATATTGAAGAAAAGGGAAGTGATACTGCCCTCATTAACTCTTTCTTTACCAGTGGGTCTTCTTTGTCTGAAGAAAATGTTCTGTGAATAGCAAAAATAAATCAGAAAATGCCAGAAGACAGAACTGGCATGGACAGTGTACTTATTTTCCACTTTTAACATCTGTGCTCACATCTGCATGGACGAACACAGGTGTGGTTGTAGTGTTGAGTGTGGTGGTGTTGCTTATTTGTAGTTGTGGTTGTGGTGGTGGTGGTAGTGGTGGTGCTAGTGGTGTGGTGGTAGTGGTGATGGTGGTGGTGGTTGTATTAATCTTGATGATACTGATGATCGATCATTGTGGTAGCTGTCGTTTTGGTGTTGGTAATTATGAGTTATTTTTCGTGGTTGTCGGTATTGTGGGATTGTTATGGTTGTAGTGATGGCGGTTTTGGATGTGGTGTTTGGGGTGTATTTTGTATTCCTTTAACTTGATCGTTGAGTAGTAGGAAGAATAAATTAGGTGTCATCTTATTCATAGGGTTAATTTGGCGGAGATTTTCAACCTTTTGCTGCATGTATCCCGTAGCTCAGAGGCAGAATAAGGCAATACTACAGCCCTGCAGCCTTTACACAGGATCCCATTATAGTGTTAGGCTCTTATTACAGCTCATCATTCAAGATGGAGAGACGGTAGTTTTCTCCTGGTAGTGTGAACAGAGCGTAGTATAGATACCAAGAAGTGAACTGGGTGGGATAGAATGGTTGTACGAGTATTTGCCAATTAGGCTTTGCACACACTTGTATCGTCGCAAGTGTGTGTGTGTGTGTGTGTGTGTGTGTGTGTGTGTGTGTGTGCGTGCGCTGCAGGTATATCTATCAGTTTATCATTATATATATATATATATATATATATATATATATATATATATATATATATATATATATATACACACACACACACACACACGTATAAAACCTGTCGAAGATCCTGAACCCCTCTCAGCTCAGTTGATGGCCATGTGTAGTCAGATTTGATAGTTGATTTGACTGGTAACCAAGGAGACTTATTCATGCCTCGTAACTAAAGATAACTGAATTTCTTGCAGACATGGCGTACTGTTCAGGTTGTGGGAGTGGCCCAGTTCCATCAGTGAGAACAAGACATCTGTGATTGTGGTTTTGGTGATGATTGTTGTAGTGGTTATGGTTGTGGTTATGGTCGTTGTTGTGATTTGGCGAATGATTGTGGTGATTGTAGTGGTTGTGGAAGTGACTATTTAATTCTTCCACTACGAGAGCTCTTCCTTAAGCTGAGTAAGATCGCCTGGCCGTAACAAGAAAAAAAAGTCGTCGAGCGGAAGGGGCAAAGTATGAACATTCCAGGCTTCCTAATCATCATCATCATCATCATTAGAATCGTCATCATCATTATTATCATCATCGTCATTTTAACACTGTATCTCACTAGTCACAAATACGTACGATAAAATAATAAACTTGAGATGCAAATGCAAATACCGCAGGGCTGAACTGGTTTTAACTGAGTGTTTCATTCGGCCATTAACACCTGTCTTCACACCTGAATGGACTTATGGTGTGGCGGACCAAGAATTACCCATATCAGAAGTCCTAAATGACAACTGCGCGTGCACGGCTGATGAAGTCATACTGGTGACGTCACGGACGATCCCCCTGTGTCTGTCTTTTGTCAAGGTCCTGCTTTAGGTGTGCTTAATAAGGTCGCCGGTGTCGGGGGTAAGGAGAGTAAAGATATTAATTTAACCCAAGCTTGTGCCTTTACAGAGCACCGGCACAGGGAGAGGTGGGTGGAGTGTTAGCTTGACGTCATCAGCGGTGCATGCACAGTCATGCACAGTTTTCATTTAGGAAATTGGCACGGGGGAACTTCTGGCCCTCTGCAGCGGGGGTAGGTGTGGTGGTAGCTGACTGTGGTGGTATTGGCGACTGTGATTTTGTAGTTGTGATTTTGGTCATTGTGGTGTTACTGGGGATTGTAGTTGTGGTTGTGGTGATTTTGGTCATTGATTTTTTTTTTTATTGTGATATTAGGAACTGTGGTTGTTGGGGGTGATGATAGGGGTGTTATTGGGATTGTGGTTGTCGTAATTGTGATTTTGGTGAGTATGGTTTTGGTTTGTGTTGTGATTGTCGCTGTAGTAGTGTTATTATAGTGGTTGTGGTGGTTGTTTTGTGGCAAGTATGGTGTCGATGGGAACTGTGGAAACTGTGGTGTTGGGAATGTGTTGTAGTTGTGGATGTGATTGTGAATATGGACGTGTATGTAGTGTTTGGGGTTGTTTATCTTTATTCCTTTATTATTAAGTTGAGAAAATCGTTTAGCGGTAGAATGAATATAAGGATTTTGTCATCGAACGGAAAGGGTAGAGTGCAAATATTTCTGGCCTTTTGAAACTCATCATCATCATCATCATCTCATCATCATCATCATCATCATCATCATCATCATTTTCTTAACCCATCATCACCATCATCATTTTCTTAACCCATCATCACCATCATCATTTTCTTAACCCATCATCACCATCATCATTTTCGTAACCCATCACCACCGCCATGATCATCATCATAACAACCCATCATCATCATTTTCCTAACCCGTCATCATCATCATCATCATCATCATCATCATCATCATCATAACAACTCACTTTTATTATCATTTTCCAAACCCATCATCATCATCATAACCCATCTTCATCATCATCATCATCATCATCATCACATGGGGTTTCAGAAGACACTAACGTACTTGTGTAAATAGCAAAGAATTAAAATGTGATGGCTAAAGTGACTCATGCTATAATATTCCGTCATTAACACCTGTGCTCACACCTGTATGCACGCAGGTGTGGGGTACTTCCGGCTCGTCATGCAGGTGTGGTTGTGATGGTGGTTATTGTGGTAGTTGTGGTGATGGTGGTTATTGCGGTAGTTGTGGTGATGGTGGTTATTGTGGTAGTTGTGGTGATGTTGGTTATTGTGGTGGTTGTGGTTATGGTGGTGGTTGTGGTGACAGTGGTTATTGTGGTAGTTGTGGTGATGGTGGCTATTGTGGTGGTTGTGGTGATGGTGGCTATTGTGGTGGTTGTGGTGATGGTGGCTATTGTGGTGGTTGTGGTGATGGTGGCTATTGTGGTAGTTGTGGTGATGGTGGTTATTGTGGTAGTTGTGGTGATGGTGGTTATTGTGGTAGTTGTGGTGATGGTGGTTATATGGTGGTAGTTGTGGTGATGGCGGTTATTCAGGTAGTTGTGGTGATGGTGGTTATTGTGGTAGTTGTTGTGATGGTGCTTATTGTGGCAGTTGTGGTGATGGTGGTTATTGTGGTAGTTGTTGTGATGGTGCTTATTGTGTTAGTTGTTGTGATGATGGTTATTGTGTTAGTTGTGATGGTTAATGTGGTAGTAGTGGTGATGGTTAGTGTGGTAGTAGTAGTGATGGTTAGTGTGGTAGTTGTGGTGATGGTTTATGTGGTAATTGTGGTGTTATGGATGGTAATGGTGATTGTAGTTGTATTGGGCATCAGTCTCACATATATGGCAATTGTGGTAGGAATGGTAGTTGGTAGTTGTGGTGGGCATGGTGGTAGCTGAAGATTGTGGTAGTTTTGCGAATGGTTTTAGTTGTACGAATAGTAGTCGTGATGGTAAAGAGGATAAGGGATGAGAGCTATAGCAGTGTTGGTAGTTGTGATAGGAATGTTGGTAGGTGTGGTAGGAATGTTGGTGGGTGTGGTTGGAATGTTGGTAGGTGTGCTAGGGAGGGTGGTACAGGTGTGGTAGGGGTGATGGTAGTTGTGATATGGTTGTTTTGTGAATGATGGTAGCTAACAGTGGTAGTTGATACGGATTTAGGAATGATAGTACAGTAGTAAGAGAAATTGTGGTAGTTGTGGTAGAAATGGTGACAGCTGAGTTAAGACTGGTTGTTTTGTGAGTGGTTGTAGTTGTAAGAATGGTTGTTAAATTGATTCGGTGCAGAAATGATAGTTGTTTTGTAGTTGGAGAGTTATAATCGGTGAAATATTGGTAGTTGGGATGGAAGGGTGATTGTAGTAGGATGATAGGTTTAAAAATGTTGGTAGTTGTGATAAGAATGGTGATGGCTTCAGAAATGTTGGTAGTTGTGATAAGAATGGTGATGGCTTCAGAAATATTGGTAGTTGTGATTTGAGTGGAGATAGGTGGTGAAATGTTGGTAGTTATGATTAGAGTAGTGGTAGGTGGTGAAATGTTGGTAGATGTGATTGGAAAAGTGAGAGGTGGTGAAATGTTGGTACTGTAGTTGTGATTAGTGTGTGGTTGTGAAATGGTGGTAGTCGAGATAAGAATGATGATAGACAAGATGATAGTTATAGAAATTTGCATTGTGGTTTAAGAAGATAATATATGTAGGAATGTTGGTAGTTGTGGTAGGTAGTGGGGGAGGATACCAAGAAGTAGCTACCATACAAGGCATCCCCACCCCCCTCTGCGATGCTGGAGGGGGGCGCCTTCATGTGATGGCATTGATATGGCTGAAGTGGTGGTGCTGCCCGGCTATACAAACGTCCCTCAGTCCCCTCCCTATCCCCTGAGAAGATGATGGTGGACTGCGGAATAAGGGCAGCTTCAACCTACAGTTTACTACTACTACTACTGCTACTACTACACTATTGTCTGGCGATTGTGGTTGATTGTTTGGTTGTACTTGTGATCGACTCGGGACAAGTTGAAGGTTCTGGTTGATGTGCTTAAATTGTGGTTGATTTTATTATTTGTTGGGTTATGTGATTGTTTAGATAGTGGTTGAATATAATTGCCATACGTATTGATTATGGTTGAATGTGAGGATTGTCTTTGTGTGTGTGTGTGTGTGTGTGTGTGTGTGTGTGTGTGTGTGTCCGACTCAGGGCATAGGCATCACGGCCTGTTCCCGAGGCCCACTTTCCCTTCTACATACCATACACCTCCACGTGTCACCATTTCGGCTCCAACACTCACCGTCCATAGTGAATACATGGTAGGGCTGTCTCATACAGGAATGGTGTATTGGTATTAGCGGGGGTATTTTTTCGACATGCTGGCGAGTCTTCTGGTAGATCAGTAAAGTATACATTATAAAATATTTGACTTCCGTTAGTGGTAGGTGGGGGCGCTCACCATCCACTCACTGGATGTATTGCTGCTCTCGGGTGTCTGCCTTTTCCTCTCTTCCATCCTTCTTTCCTTCCATCCTCTTCTGTCTTTCTTTCCATCATTCTTTCCTCTTCCTTCTCCCTACGGGTGACTTTACACTCCCTTTTCTGTCTTTCTTTCCTTCATTCTTTCCTCTTCCTTCTGCCTGTGGGTGACTCTACACTGAGTGACACGCCAAATGGTTTCCTGTACACCAGGAAACCATTTACTACGCTGGGTGGTAACCATATAACCAAATTTTGGCACCTGGTGGTTTGGTGGGTGATTATTGCACTCCAATCGGATTGAGCCGGTGAAGGTTTATATCCAAGGGGTGGTTGGGGTTGACTGCTCAAGTAATGCCACTCAGGGATGAGTGAGGCTGGTCACTCTCATCTTAAATATTGAGACCAACTGCCTAGCCCCGGGCTCCTACGCTCCTCATGGGGCAGTGTAGGATTGGATGATGGATGGATGGACTTTAATTGTTCCCTGCCCTAGCCGGGATTCGAACCTGGATCTTTTAGGACTGCAGACCATCTCTCGACCGTTTCAATAACCGATTTAGACTGTAGACTGTGATTAAACACGATTGTTATAAGTTAGTTGAATTCAAGGGTTATAGACTGGTGAAGGTGATTGCAGACCGAGGTAAAGGATGATTGTAGCAGTGAAGTAATTGCAGTTATTGAAATGCGACGTACTAGCTATTTCAGTCGTGTTACCTTCAGACTTTTTTATTCAGCTTAGGTAGAGAAATTAGACTGTAAAGAGGTTAATGAAGACTGTAGAAATAGTGGTTGTTACGATTTGCTCTGGTGGTGAGTGTGGTTGTTGTACAATTGTGGTAGTGTGGTGATTGTGGTAGATTGTATAGTGATGATTTACGACTGATAGTTTCGGGTAGTGATGAGTGTGACTGAGGTGATTGTGGTAAGCTGTGGTTCCTAGATTTTAATGGTGATTGTAGTAGATTGAGTGTACTTCCAGCGTTATTCTAAGTGTGATTTACTTTGGATAGTGATTGTGTAGGCGATTGTGGCTTTTAGATTTTCATGGTGATTGTAATAGATTGAGATTTTCGTAGTGATTGTGGCTGAGTAGTTGTAGTAGGACAGGTAAATCCGGTTAATTGGTGTTCCCTGTCTCACCTTTGGACACTAATGGGACACCTGCTCGACCCTCAGTCCGTTCTCTTTACTCACCCCGTTTTCGTCACACCCCATTTTCTTCGCGCCCCATTATCTTCACTCAGAGTTTCTTCAAAATTCTGTGCTTTTATTTTCTTCACTTTCCGTGTTTTCTCAATTTGTTCACACAGTTTTTGTTTTCACTTATTTCCTTTACTCAGTTTTTCTTGTTTTTCGTTTTATTCTCTCCGTCTGCTTCATTTTCTTTTTTTCCTTCGCACTTCATTTTGCTCGAAAACATTGTGTCGAGTTTGAGATTCGTCAAATTACAACGAAATGTTATTAATTCCCGTGAGATTCGTCTGCTACAATGTTAGATTTCGTCGTGTTGGTTTGAAAGGGGTTTTATTATTATTATTATTATTATTATTATTGATCGTAGTAATGGAGGTAGTACTCTTTATTACTGAGCTACTTCCCGTTTTCCGTGCACCCCATTTTCGTAGCCTAATGGAGTCTGCAGTAGAGTAGTAACCATAACTTCCCCGCCATAACCATTGACTTCCATTATCCTTACCTCTCTCTCTCTCTCGCTCTCTCTCTCTGTTCATTCGTGTACGCAATTAGCCATCCACCCTCCATCCATTCATTCGTCTTTATTTTTTCCTTCCCTCCTCTCTCTTCCCTTTCCCTCCCTCCATCTCTTTTTTTCCTCCCTCCCCCCTAGTTTTCCTATCGTCCAACCATCCCAAAACCCTCCCTATTTACCAACCATCCTTCTATTCCCTCCCTTCTCCCTCCCACCGAGTCTACCTACCATTCATAAACTCCCTCCCTCCCTCCCTCTCCCCTCCCATCCATCTTCTTCCTCCCTCCCTTCCTTCGTCTCTCCCTCCCTCCCTCCCTCCCGGTCGTCAGGCTACTCCATCCCTGTCTGTCAACCATCCATCTACTTCCTCCCTTCTTACCTCCCTCCCTCTCATCCACCCCTCCCTTCCTTCACCTCTCCCTCTCTACCCTCCTTCCTTCCAGTTATCCATCCATCCACCCACCCATCCTCTCTCTCTCTCTCTCTCTCTCCCTCCCTGTGGCGGCCATTTTTAAAGGGACTGATAACGTGGGACTTTCCTCTTGAGTTTCCCTTTGAACATTTCGGACCTACATTTTTTTTTCTTTTTTTTTTCTCTTCATTCCTCCTTTGTTCCTATTTTTCCTCCTCTCCTTCCCTGTTTCATTTGTTCTTTTGTTTATTTTTCTTTGTCTCCTTCCTTTGTCCAGAAATTGGCACTTAACCCCTTCAGTGCGAGGGCGTACTTTTATTATTGTTATTGTTATTATTATTATTATTTATTATTATTATTACTACTACTACTACTACTACTATTAGTAGTAGTAGTAGTAGTAGTAGTAGTAGTATATATTTATTCATTTATCAGTTTATTTATTTGTGCCAGTGACCTCTGTTATGCCTCCATGGTCTTTTTATTGTAATTCTTTCCTTTATTTATCTCCAGACGATTTCCTTCAGCTCGGTAGGGGCAATTGAACTGGAGGGGTTCGATATAGCCTTCATTAATCCATTTACTAACAGAGTCCTTTCCTAAGCTTAATAAAATCGTCTGGTAACAGCAAGTGTGAAATAAAAAGGACGTCCTCGGCCTGAATGGGTTTAAACGGTTGTCTTTTTTATCATCTACATCATCATCATCATCATCATCATCATCATCATCATCACTTTCTCTCATCTCCTTCAGTTCCTTTGGGTGGGTTAAAACGTTTGTCTTTTTTTTTTTTGTCATCATCATCATCATCATCATCTCTTTCTCCTTCATCCTCCACCTCCTTTTTCTATTTTAAGTTCTTCAATCTTCAGCTGTTCTCTCCCCCGCCAATTTCCCCCTCCTCTTACTCCTTTCCTCTTGGTGCATCTTTACTCCTATTTTCGTTTCTCCTCTTGCTATTTTCAGTGTCTTGGCCTCTCCTCTTGTCCCCTCCTCTTGTCCCCTCCTCTTTTATTTTCTCCTCTTTACACCTTCCATCTTCCTTTTCATCATCATTTTTTTCCCTTCGTAATGTTTCTCTTCTTTTTCATTTTGTCTCCCTCTCACGTCAGTTTTCAATTTTCTTTAACCTCTCCTCTTATTCTCACTGATTTCGCTACATTTTTCCTTCCTTCCTTCCTCCTCCTCCTCCTCCTCCTCTTTTGTCGACTGGAGGGAAGAGCTGTCAAGGTGTGTTACTGACATCTCCATTTCCCTCCCCCACTCCACTCTTCCTTCCTCCCCTCCTTCCTTCTCTACATCTCTATTCTCCTCCCCTCTCTTGCCTTCCCTTCTTCCTTACGTCTCAATTTCCCTCCCCTCTTCATTCTTCCTTCCTTACGTCTTTCTTTTCTTTCTCTTCTCCACTCCTTCTCTCCTTTATTACATCTTTCCTTTCCTCCCCTCTACACTTTTCCTTCCTTCATTCCTTCCCTACATCTCTGCTTTCCTCCCCTCTCCTCTCCTCCTTCCTTCACTGCCTCCATTCACTCGTTCACTTCCCATTTTGACTGCATTAATTTCCTTTTTCCCTTCCACCCTTCATTCATTCTTCACTATTTTCCTTTTCCCTTCCTTCCTTTTTAGTTATTCAGTACTCCTTTCATCTTTGCATCTTTCTTTCCCTCTAATCTCCATCTCCTTCCTTCCTTCCTTTCAGTCATTTACTACCAATTCGTCCTTCCTTTCCTTAAACATTTTCCTTCACTTTTCCTTCCTTCTTCACTGCTATCATCCTTCCGTCTTTACTACTCTCTTCCTTCTTTCACTCCTTCACTACTTTCCATCTGCCTTTGCTTCCCTCATTCCTTTCATCATTCCTTCCTTCTTCCCCTCCTTGCTTCACCATTCTTCCTTTCAATCCTTTATCCACTTTTCATCATCCTTTTCTTTCCTCATTTTCCTCTTTCACATTCATCCTTCCTCCTCTCCTTCCTTCGCAGTTCAGCATCCCTTCTCACTGCCTTCCTTCTTTCATGTCCTTCCTTCTTCCTTTCTTACTTTTACCGCTCTTTATTTTATCTTATTTATCCGTTCACTGCTTTCTTTCTTTATTCTTTTCTTCCTTCTTTAGTACACCCTTCTTCCTCTTCTTCGCTACTTTCCATTCCACTTCCATCTTCCTCCCTTCCATTTCCTTCTTCCTCCCTCCCTCCTCCATCTTCCTCCCTTCCTCTTCCTTTTTCCTCCCTCCCTCTTCCTTTTTCCTCCCTTCCTCTTCATTTTTCCTTCCTTCCTCTTCATTCTTTACTACCCTTTTCTTCCTCTTCTTCGCCACACTCCATTCCTCTTTCTTCTTCTTCCCTTCCTCCTCCTTCTTCCTCCCTTGCTCTTCCTTCTTCCTCTTCCGTCTTCCTCCTTTCTCCTCATTTTCTTTCTAATTGGAATTCTTGAAAAGTAAAGAAACGAATATTTTTTTTTTTAACCTAGGCTCACGTAAATTGGAAAGAGTGTGTTATTAAGCCTTGAGAGGGGTAGTTTTTTTTTTCTCTCTCTCTCTCTCTCTCTCTCTCTCTCTCTCTCTCTCTCTCAGCATTCCCCATCATGAGAGTTTTCAAGACTTATAAATTCCACATCAAACCCTTCGACGTCCATTAAAAGGCGGAATAATTTAAGGTGATACTTTTCTTTACCATAATTATTTTGACTTTTTTTGGGGGGGGATGGGACGGTTTTGATGTTGGAATAATCATCATCATCATCATAATCATTTCTATTATTGTTATTATTATTATTATCATTCCTCCTCCTCCTCCTCCTCCTCCTGCTACTACTGCTACTACTACTACTACTACTACTACTACTGCTACTATTACTACTACAACTGCTACTACTTTTACCACTACTACAACTTCTACTACTACTACTACTACTACTACTACAGCTATTATTATTATTATTATTATTATTATTTTTATCATTATCATAATTTACGGAACACTGGATAAAGACTAGTTGTAATTATCCCAGCAACCTTCTTTTCCTCTCTCACTTTCGTTTTCTATATTCTTTTCATCTTCATTCGTCATCTCCTTTTGCTCATTTTCCCTTCATCTCCAGTTCTCATCTCCTCTTTCTCATTAAGTCTTCATCTCCTGTCATTTCTCTGATGTCTTTATGTCTCCTTTGTTGCTTCTTCTTTTATGTAGCTTTTTTCTTCTTACTCTCCCCTTAGTCTCTCTTGTCAGTCTTGTAATATACTCTCTCTCTCTCTCAAACTTCTGTGATTGGAGGAAGTTTTTCTATTAGTATTAAGGACGGACAACGTAGGATACTATATTTGAATATCCTAAGGTCTGGACACTCTCTCTCTCTCTCTCTCTCTCTCTCTCTCTCTCACTTTTTACCATCATAATAGTTTTCATAAATGTTCTTCAACAAAATATTTCTTTCTTTTCAGGTAAGTTTGTGCGACAGTTTGGCTGGATGGAGTTCTGAGGTAAGTTATATGGTTCTATTTCTCTGTCTGTCTGTCTGTCTGTCTGTCTGTCTCTCTCTCTCTCTCTCTCTCTCTCTCTCTCTCTCTCTCTCTCTCTCTCTCTCTCTCTCTCACACACACACACACACACACACACACACACACACACACACACACACACACACACACACACACACACACACACACACACACACACACACACACCTCCCCTCCTTCTAGGCCTACCACGAATGTCCGCAGTGAGAAACCAGACGTGACAGAGAGAGAGAGAGAGAGAGAGAGAGAGAGAGAGAGAGAGAGAGAGGTGGGTAATGAAGCAGAAGAGGAGACAAGGAAAGGTGGAAAGAGGGAAGAGAAAGGGAAACAATATTGGTGATAGATACATAGATAGATACAGATAAGTAGATATACAGAGAGAGAGAGAGAGAGAGATTTAATACACTTCACTCCCTTTCTCAACTATCTCCTTCCAGCGCCATTATAAACCAGAGAAAAATGTTCTAAAACAAATATAATAATGTAGGAATGGAAAAAGTGCAGAGAGAGAGAGAGAGAGAAAAAAAAAAATGCCTATACAAGAGCACATTTCCACACTGTTCTCACAAAACTTTAGTGGAATGTAGTAGTAGGTGTACTGTACAACTCTGAATCTACTCCCATCCCAAATGTTTTCTTGCTTTTATATTTTTTCATGTTTTTCCGCACTTTTTGCACCTCCACATCTTTACATTCTTTTTATAACAATTTTTTTTTCCCTAGTTCATCATCTCTTTTTGGAATCTAGCTACCAAATACACGTTAGTTATACCGCCAAACGACTTACAGCTCTATGATAATGGCTACTGTGATTACTGATATATTGTACGCAAAAGCCTACGTGGAATGGTGCGACAATGATCCGTGAAGTTTGACCTATGTAAGAAGATTCCCGAGTGAAGTGGAATGTTGTGGAAGTAACTCGCGTACTTTAACTCGAATACTACTCTAAATACTGTATGTATGAAAGATGCCCGGTCGTTACGAAGCGTTTTGGTGCATAACGCTCTCTTGCATGAGTTTTTGTTTTGGGGTGATGACTGATGAAACCAAAAAAAGAAAAAGAAAAAAGAAAAGACCTGATGTTTTTGCGACCCAAGATCACGACTCCTACGAAAGTTAGCCTGTCTTTGCGAGCAACTTTGCACTTGTATTGGGAAGATCTGTTAGTACGTATACATAAAGCTGGCCTTCGCAACTCTTTTCTTGTGCGGACCCCTGTGTCTTTATAAATACTTGGCGACGCTTGAATCTTTGCCTTCACTTCATGGACTTACTGATAAAAGTATTGCTTTAATCATCCGTATTAAACCCCTTCAAGCCAAAATAAGCAGTCATATGCAGGATAAAGGCGTCTTACGTAAGCAGGAAAAAATAAAAGGCAACATTAAAATACTGACCAATATATTACCGCCTTCACTAAGAGATCTCTCAATATCCTGAATAAAATCGTCAGAGGCAGCAATAGTAAAGTAAGAGAAAAAGTGTGACATTGAGATACAGGGATTAATGGGTACGTTTAATTACTTTTATATGAGAGATCTTACCTGTGGGAATAATAAAATACTGGTAATAAAGTTGTCTGAAGTTGACAGGAATAAAGTAAAAAATAAAGGAGAAAAAAGAAAATAAGTGTTTTGAAGAGGTTACTGAATACTGTTAAACCGTCTGTAAAAAAATATATTCCTTCAGCGTAATAAAATCGTCTGGAGGTATCGAAAGAGAGAGAGAGAGAGAGAGAGAGAGAGAGAGGGTCATCGTACTGAAGGAACCAAGTATTGTGAATAGTTCGTGGAAAGGGGATGGAGTGGCACTGGTCGTTTCCCCTGCTTCCCCTTGCCCCAACACCCTCATCTCCATTTCTTCATTTCCTCCCTGGCTTCTCATTTTCACCATTTAGCCCTTTTTTTCCTTTTTTTTTTCATGTAGTTTATTCTCAGTTACTTCTTTGTACTTTTACGCTCTTTCCTTTTCTTACTTTATTTGTCCCATTATTTTTTTTCTTCTTCTTGTACCCTCTCACTCTCTCTTTTTTCACCTTTTGCGTTTTCACACTTTTTGTTAGTTTTATTTGTGTTTACTTATCCACGTTGCTTTTTTCTCATTTCCGTACCGTGTCACTCCTCATTTTCAATAATTTTTCGTTTCCATTTCTCGTCTCATTTTATCTTGTCTTCTAGTCATTATTTTAATCGAGGTGTTTAAGTGGATGAAGGGTATAAATAAGGGAGATATTAGCAAGGTACTTAAAGTGACCATACAGGATAGAACTAGAAATAATGGTTTCAAACTAGAAAAATTCCGTTTCAGTAAGGAAATAGGTATAAATTGGTTTGGTAATAGAGTAGTAGACGAATGGAATAAGCTACCTAGTAAAGTAGTTGCTGCCTCTTCCATTGAGAGTTTCAAGCATAGGCTAGATAAGCATATGAATAATAAGGGGTGGAGATAGAAAAAAGTAAATCTTATAACCAATACTAATTCATAATTTTTCCTTTTCAGGTTACACTATGATAGTCTCTATTCTCCTTTCACACTTTCCTGTAAAATGTCCACGCCAGTTTTTCTATACGGCGTGGTGTTCTTTCTGACTTTTTCCTGCCGGCTTCGGCTGGAGGGTTTGGAGGGCGGGGGAGAGCCTTCTTCTTCGCTATCCTTATCTCATTCTAGTGGTTCAGTTACTCTTCTAGGAGCTGCCTAGCATGGCCCAACCGGCCTACTGCAGTTATCCTCTCTTCTTATGTTCTTATGTTCTCTCTCTCTCTCTAAAATCGGTCTGTACCGGTATGCCAGTTTGTTTATCTGTCTATCAATCTATCAATCTATTTTTTCTGTATATAACTTTATCTCTCTACCTTTTACCATTACATATCTGCTCTGCTCATACACGTCTCTCCCTCCCCCTGTCTCATTCTCCATCTCATTTTCCATTCTTTCTCTCTTCCCTTTCTATCTTTTTATTGTTCCTCCGATGTTTTGTCTTTTTTCTTTACAGTTTTTTTTTCAGTTTCCCTTCTTTCTCTACCTTTCTCATTTCCATTTTCTTTCCCCTTTTTCCATTGTCCATTTTTTCCCCTACTTTCACCCCCATCTTCTTTATTCCTTATTAACTTTCCTCTCCCGCGTTCATGTTTTTATTATCCTTCATTGTTTCTTACACACACACACACACACACACACACACACACACACACACACACACACACACACACACACTCTCTCTCTCTCTCTCTCTCTCTCTCTCATCTTCCTTTCACCCTCACTCCCCTACTCTTCCTCCCGCCCTTCATAAACACACCTCTCTTTTCCATACCATCCTCCCTTCCCTGCCTCCCTCCCTCCCCTTTAATCCTCCCTCCCCTTCCCTCCCTCCCTCCCTCCCCCATTATATTAATCCAAATTATCCCTCCCACCAAAATTATTATCATTATTCCACTCCCCTGTACTCAAAACGAGAGAGAGAGAGAGAGGGAGAGAGAGAGAGAGAGAGAGAGAGAGAGAGAGAGAGGAAATAGAGGTAAAATGATGGAGCATGTGTGTTTTCTGAGAGAGAGAGAGAGAGAGGGAGAGGGAGACAGAGGGATAGAGAGAGAGAGTAGAGACATGTAAGAGCACTCTCTCCTACACCCTCTATTACCTGCTCCACTGGTCTCCCTTCTGCTTTTATCTCCTCTCCCTTCTTCCTCCCTTCTTTCCTCTCTCCATTTCTCGCCCTTTCAGTTTCCTTTCTTCCTCTCCTGTTTTCCCTTCCTTTCCATCTGTCCTAGTTTTTCCTCTCTCTCTCTCTCTCTCTCTCTCTCTCTCTCTCTCTCTCTCTCTCACACACACACACACACACACACACACACACACACACACACACACACACACACACACACACAGACTTTCTCTTCCTTATCTCTTTTCATCCTCTCACTTTCCTCCTCTGCTCCTTCCTCCTTCTCTCCCTTCCTCCCTCTCAATTTTCTCTCCCTGCCACTAGACATTCCTCCACCTCCCCTCCCTCCCTCCCTTTTAAACACTAACATTCCCAAGTTCTTCCTCCCCCTTGACCTCTCTGTCTGTCTGTCTGCCTGTCTGTCTGCCTGCCTGCCTGTCTGTCTGTCTGTCTGTCTGTCTGTCTGTCTCTCTCTCTCTCTCTCTCTCTCTCAATTCCCTTCCTTTCTTATTATTTCCTTTCTATTTTTTTTTTTTTTAACTAACTCCTGTGACTCACCCCTATTAAAATCGCCTGATCTTACGTTCCATAGAATACTAGAGTTATCCCGGTCATGAAGGGCTTTAATGGCGACAGTATTGACACACTCAGGCTCCTTTCAATGACCTAGGGCGAAGAAAATCGTAAGGCTGGAGCTGGGATATAAAATTGACTGCTAGAGTTGACCCCCCCGTGCAAGGGTTAACAATGAATAGACTGTGAAAAAGACTCTCTCTCTCTCTCTCTCTCTCTCTCTCTCTCTAAGTGTACCCCTGAAATGTACTCTTCTCCCTCCCTCCCTGTAGTACAAAGGGAGTAGGTATTTCCTCCCTGTCCTTTCTCTCCCTCCCTCCCTCCCTCCCTCTGTCACCTTCCATGTATAGTTCAATTTTCACTTCACACATTTGTCCATTTCTGTCTCCCCCTCTCTCCCCTTTCTTTCTCTTCTGTTCCTTTTTCCTCCTCTCACCTTCCTTT
Organism: Coenobita brevimanus; assembly: GCF_032717465.1. Taxonomy (NCBI): domain Eukaryota; kingdom Metazoa; phylum Arthropoda; class Malacostraca; order Decapoda; family Coenobitidae; genus Coenobita; species Coenobita brevimanus. Next base: position 12,307,802 of record NC_137056.1, on the reverse strand, counting down.
TCATTGCTGGTTCTGTTTCCTCTTCGCTTATTCTTCTCTCCTCTTTAGTTTTCCTTCCTTCTTTATGCCTCCTTTTTCTCCCTCTCTTCCTTTCTTACTTTCTTGCACTGTCCTCCTCCTAGTTCGTGTTCCTTTGTTTATTATTCCTATCTTCATCGCCCTCCTCACCGTCTCTCTCTCTCTCTCTCTCTCTCTCTCTCTCTCTCTCTCCGTCTGTATTTCACCCTCTTTAGCTTAATTTCCTTCCCCTTGCTTCCCTTATTCTCTTCCCTGTTCCCTCCTTCCGTTTCTCCTTCTTTTTCTGTCATTTGCTATCAGTTTTTATCTCAATTTCCTCATTACTTCTTTTTTTCCGTTTCTCCCCTACATTATCTAATCTTTATTCTCCCCATCCGCTGCCTCCCCTCTTGTCATCTTTCACCTTCATCTTTTCTCAGTTATCTTCACCTTTTCCTCTTCGTTCTTTCTTTTTCATTCCTCCTTCCTCGCTCCCTCCCACTTTCTTCTTTGCTCATGTTTTTCTCCCTCCCCCTTCCCTCCTTCATTCCCACCTGTCTCCCTCCCTCCCTTCCTTCCTTCCTCCTGAACCCTTTGACCTTTTTGTCACTTTCCCTGCCCTTCACTCCTTCCTTTCCTCCTGGCTTCCTCCCTGCTTCCTTCCTTCCTTTCTTTCATTCTTGCTTCCTTTTATTTTTCCTTCCGTCCTTCTTTGCTTAACCCTTTCTCTCCTTTACGATCTTTCCCTTCCCCTCCTTCCTTCTCCCTCCTTTCTGTCCCTCACTATCCTTTCTTTCCTCATCTTTCTTCTATTCTGCCTCTCCTTTCTCTTTTCTTTCTCTCCTCGTCTTCCTTTTCTCCATAGCATCACCTCTTTCTGGTATTTAAGGTTGTTGCTGCAACTTTTCGTCATATGTATGTATGTTTGTTTGTGTATGTAGCCTATAGGGAGAGAGAGAGAGAGAGAGAGAGAGAGTTTTGTGTGTGTGTGTGTGTTTATATATGTATGTATATACATCTATCTGTCTATATCTATCTATCTATCTATCTATCTATATCTATCTATCTATCTATCTATCTATCTATATCTATCTATGTATCTATCTATCTATCTATCTATCTATATATCTATATATATATATATATATATATATATATATATATATATATATATATATACACATCTAAATATATATAATAAGAAAGAGCGACAGACAGAGAGGTGGAAGGAAGGAAGATTGAAGAGGAAAGGAAAGGAAGGTGGAGGGAGATGGAGGGATGGGGAGGAAGCCGTAGAAAGGGGTGTTTTTATTTAGCTTCACTGGAGAGAGAGAGAGAGAGAGAGAGAGAGAATTGTTTTTTACGTTACCAGTATTAGTAACATTTATTTGAATAAATAATTTTCATTGTCATATTTCCCACCCTCTCTTTGCCATCGCTTTCTCCTTCCGACCCTCCATTTCCCTCCTGTCCTTTCCGTCCTTTTCGTTCTTGGTCTCTTAACCTCTCCCCTCTCCTCCCCTCCTCTCTCCTCCCCTCCCCTTCCCTCTCCCGTCCTCGCCTCTCCTCTTCCATATCCCCTTCTCTCCCACTCTTCCTTTTCATCTCTTACGTTCCTCCTCATCATTCTTCCTTCCCTTCCGCTTTTATCCCCCTCCTCTTCCTTTGTCTTTTCCAGCCTATCCAGTCCTTTCATTTTCCAACTAATTCCCTTTGCATTCCCTTCCTCCTCCTCCTCCTCCTCCTCCTCCTCTACCCTTATTGTTTATTTGCCTCTAAGTTGTTGTTTATCGTGCTTTATCTCTTCCCCTGTCACTTTATCTATTCCTCTGTCACTTTATCTACTCCTGTGTCGTCTTATCTATCTACTTTATAACTTGTTGCTTGTTCGTGTGTCTGTACAAGGAAAATGTGTATATTCATGTGCATGTGTTTAAGAACTAGTTTGCACACACACACACACACACACACACACACACACACACACACACACACACACACACACACACACACACACACACACACACACACCGCCTGCAGTAACCACCAGCAAATCTTGTTAGTTCAATTAATGGAAACCGGTGTGTGGTGGAGGGGGGAGGGGAGGGGGTGTGGGGAGATAGGAGGAGGGAGAAGGACTTGGGGAGGGGGATGGAGAGGGAGAGGAGAAGGTAGGGGGGAAGGCTGGTAGAATGGATGGACGGGAGGAGGGAGGAAGAGCAGGGGGAAGGGGAGAAGCATGAAAAAAATAGGGAGGGGGAGGGAGGGAAAGGGAGAGGGGGAGGGAGAGGGACGGGGGGAGGGTGGATGATGGCGAGGGGAGGAACATACTGCAGATTGAAGATTATCTGAATCAATTATTTATTTAATTAAAAATTGTTGTTCTTGAGGGGAGGGGAGAGGGAGGGAGGAGGGGGAGGGGAGATAGATAGAATGAAGGAGGAGGAGGGAGGTGACGAAGGAGGGAGGGAGGGAGGTAAAACAGGAAAGGAGGAGGAGGTTGAGGGGGAGGTGGACAGAATGAACAAGAGGGAGATAGAAATGAGGAAGGAGGGGGTGGAAGATGAAGTGGGGGGAAGGAGAGGGAGACAGGGGGAGGAACAGTAGAGGCAGAGGTAGAAGGGAGGTAATGGAGGTATATAGTAGGGGGAGTGAGAAGGGAGGCAGATAATAGGGGGAGAGATGCTATAGTGTGGTGTTGAGGGGGAAGGGGAGAGGGAGATGAACTGGGAGGGAGTGGGAGGGGAGGTAATCGGGACGGTAGATGAGGGGAAGGGGAGTTGGAGGGGAAAGAGGGAGGGGAGGTAGATAGAAGACTGAGGGAGAGAGGGATTAAAGTGTATTGTGTAGGAGGGAGTGATGAGGTTGAGGGGAGAGGAAGGGGAGGGAAATGTGTCAGAGGGAGAAAAAGGGAGAAGGTTGAGGGTGAAGTGGGAGGGAGGAGACAGAGGAAGGGATGTAGGAAGAGAAAGTTACAGGTGTGCAGTAGAGGGTGGAGTGTGGGAAGGGAGGGGGGGAGGAGGTTGGGAGGGAGGGGTGATGGATGGATGAGAAAGGCAGAATTTTTTTAGAATTCAGACAGTTTATTGAGACAAACAGTTATACATACATATACGTATACAGGTATATCTATATATTACATTATCACCTCAAAAGGATGAGGAGGCTGAGCTGCTCTTCACCCTACTCCGAGATATTACATACTAACATAAGAACATAATGTACTTTTCACCCTGCTCTGAGATATTACATAAGAGCATAATGTACTCTTCACCCTACTCAGATATTTTGTTCAGTTACTCTTACATCACAATATAGCAATGTCAACTTAAGTATGTGTTTGATGTTTTTACAATTCAGTATACTTCCTATTTTATCGTTATTAAACATCCAAACGACTTGTTCGGTCACTGAGTCTAAGCAGGATTTCTAAACTACGCTAATTTTGAGCAGTGAAGTACATAGTGTTGCAGGGTGTGGGCCCTGGGTTCATTACACAGTCTGCAGCGTTTTATGATCAGGCGTATCCACTCCAAGCTGCCACAGATATTTATAGCCTAACCTCAGTCTAGTGCATACAGAA